>NW_017280296.1:401792-402939 GCF_001594065.2 Cyphomyrmex costatus
CGGCAACAACTGATACAGAAAGATCAAATTTTGTTTACAATGGGTATATATGCTTCATGAAGACCTTCCGTGTCGGTTTGTAAGTTTAGGCTACGTTTCTGTTTTTTAATATTTAACATTTCAGAGACCAATCGCTTCCTGTAACAAGGTTCCTCATCAAGAATTTCAACATCGTCCCACCGAAAGTCATGATTATACTCCAATCTATGATCAGTTATTACCGATCTGGTAGAACTATTATGATTTATATGATTACGGTGTTCTTTAATTCTTGTTTTTAACTGTCTGCTGGTTTGCCCCACATAAGAAGCATCGCAATCGTTACACTGAATTTTATAAACGACGTTACTCTTAGATGTGTGGAGACGTGAGTCCTTTTGCACCTTAATGTATTTTTTCATTTTGTTCGGACTACGAAAAGAAATTCTGACAACACTCCTATCAAATCTCTTAAATTTCTCCGCGTGGATCGGAATGAAAGGCACCGTAAGCCAAGATGGACATGCATTATTATTATTATCAATCTGATAATTATTATCGTTTGACTCTTACAATGCCATTTCCATGTTTATAATAAGCCTTAATTTCATGATTTATTATAAATTTCTTTGCCAAAAATGTTAAACAAATTCAATTTTCTTTAAGTTACAAGTTTCTGCAATTTCTTCCATTTTCAATTTTTTTATTTCTTTAGTTTTTTAATTTTCTTTAATTTAATTTAGTCTTGTTAAAATATACTTAATAGTATTTATTATTCTATCGTGTAGTGCTTTTGATATTAAAATTATTATTTGAAAACCATCAAAAGAAAGAAATATCTTACATTTGATTTTGTGCAAATATTATGTTGCAACTCTCGTTAAACAACGACTTGTCGAACATCAATTCGAGAACTTTTTTTTATCTCTCGCTGAATGCTTAATTGATACATGGTGCATGTTTTACGTTCAACGATATCTTGTTGTCTCAATTAGAGAGTTTTTACAATACCACGTATCCACACTGAAAGAAAAGATTGGTTGCTGTAGCAAATTAGATGGTGAAATATAACATTTTTAATTGGCTGTTGCAGCCAATTAGAAATGCTATGCCATAATAATATGCCATATATATACAATATATATATATATATATATATATATATATA
>NW_017280296.1:404008-435802 GCF_001594065.2 Cyphomyrmex costatus
CGTGAACTTTCAAGACATTGACTGCTTTATAACAGGATACAAAAATCCTCCTTTGCTATCGTTGATTTTTATCTATCTAATGTCATTACGTTGACAGCTAATCGATATAAAATAAAATATGCTAGCAAGCGCCGTCTGCCGTTTAAAACGTGAAACGGACAACATTTTTTCGACAAAACGCCGTCTGTGTTTAAAACGTGAAACGGACAACATTTCCGATGTTAAAATTTTTGACATTTCAACTTCACATCGAGATATCTTCCTTCGTAGGGTACGTAGACAATAAAAACATATTTATAATATAATTTAAACACTAAAACTAAATTACGGATATATAAAAGTTGATAAATTCAGCCATTTATTGTGAGATCCGATAATCTCGGGTACACGGAACTCATCGACTCGCGTAAAGATACACGTGCGGTCTCGCGCTTAGAGTTCACTTGGCGCGAGACACTACCGTGTCTCTTGAAAAGTCAAACTGTTTATGCGCATTTTTCACCAGATAATGTGATTTCACCGACATAAGCGTTCACCGTATATGGAATTTGTACACATTCCTATTATTGTCGCGATACCTGCATAAGCTTTTTTTATCATAATTGATTAACGCAAATTCCGGCATAAGAATTTCTGGATTTCTTCGCTATTATCCTCAAGGGCGGCGATGCGGCATGAATTTCGTGTCGATGAATCGTTTGCGTGTATAGTGCAGTTACTTTTTCGTACTCCGTCAACGGGAAAACCTCAGTTATCACGTATTCCATTTCCCGATACAACTGGAATGCCTCGAAGCAATCCGTTCCTCCGCGCAGCATCCCTCGACGTCTTGCTCTTCCCATCGTTTTTCATCGTGACCAACTCTTCTCGTCCAGTCCGTAAAAAGTCCATTTCTTCATTTCTTCATCATGCATTCGTGTATTCATGTAACACGAATGCGCTGCAGGAACTCGTTTCTCATCCCGTTAATTAACCATTTCGTGCGCCTTTTCTCTCATTATCGTCGAGAACCAAAGAGATAAGATATTCATCGCGTGCCCTTTTGAATTTAACAATAAGCTTCAAGAATTACTCATGGAGTATAAAGCTGATGGATGAGAAACTTTCTGATATTAATATAAATTACAAACATTACACGATATAGAATGATATTAACTATATTTGTTTAATTGGAATTATTAACATAATTTACAACATCGTACATTACACATGTTACAAACAATGCGGATTTAGAACAGCATTACAGGAGGATATGGAGTAGTAATTTGTCATGCATTTGAATCCAACGAGATCGCGGGTACAGTTGATTTCGGATTCAGGATCCGTGCTTGAGGAACTTCTGGCGGCTAGACGTCGTCGTGAGAAGACGGCGCAATTTTTTTACGACCGTCCTCGCTGATGAAAAAGCGACGCACGGTCGAGCCCGGAATAAGTCTTATTACGTCGTGGACAGACACACGGTAGAGGTACGCCCCGGATTAACGTCAGCCTCGAATGCTCGAAGAGACAAAAGCAATTATATCCGCTGACCCAGATGGTCGTGGTGAACGAGTTCTTGCGATGGAGATTTTACGTGCCGCGACAAATATGTGTCAAGCTTTATGTAGGACGTCCATGTAAATCCCGAGCGAAGTTAATCAAAAGCAATTTAACTTATTATTCGTTCCGATTGTATGGTTGCCATGGCTAAAGATTTATTAATATTACACCGCCGAGAATTCTCTATTTATTTCATTTAGTAATAAAACTTCACCAGTTCAAGAGAATTGTTAAGAGTAAAACAAGAAAAAACGAATTCAATGAATGAATTAAAACGTTTTCAAGTAAATCAACGTTGCCATTTATTTAAATAAATAAATAAATAGCATTTATGTGATTAAAAGTAATTTCTTTAATTTCTTCAGGGATTAATTGCAATTCTCTTTGGAGCTTGGAAATAATCTGTGTATCAGTGTGTTGTTTTTCATCTTCCAGCATCCTCGTGAGATAATGAAAGCTTTATAGTCTGTTCTTTAGATTTTCCAAGAAAGAGTTCTGACAAGTAGTTAGGCATTGTAGTTAGGCTAACTATTGATGTTAGAGTGCTTCAGCATTCAAAGGAAAACGCGTAAATCTGTAAAGTAAGACCTTTCCTTCTCTCTCCTTTTCCCTCTCTATAGAATATGAAAATCCGTATACAATCATTCTTATCCCGTTTTTCCTCTGCTTTTCTCTTGGCAGTTCTGCGTTATCTGATATTCATCTTGTGAAGCTCCTCAAAAGATTTATTGTATCGTATTTTCTAGAAAATAGTGAAAACTATCTAATTTTAAATAATTTATTTTCAAGAAGTGTATTATTATTTATCTGATGCAAGAAGAGACATTGCGGTATATGTGAATTAAATACGAAATTAAATAATAACTTACACTTTGAAGGACATCTTAAAAATATCCTTAGGACATTGGAATGAATTTAATAACGTTTTTAAAATGTCCCTTGGAGATCTATGCTGTTTAGAAAGTTTTTAAATGATCTCTGACTATATATGAATCTTTTTTTAGCAATTTTAATTATTATTATACATATACATTCTCACTTCAGATATTTTAACCGTAAAATAATAGTGTCAAATTTAATAAATCTTTTCAGCCTTATTCTGACTTTATTGTAATATGTAAATATCTTTTAAGTTAGTGCGATGAGGCAAGCGACTTCGCATCGTGGACGGTTCGAGTTTCACCTCGCAGGATCGGTTTATTAAATTGGCATAATTATATTCGTACGCGGCTGTCAGGTGCAATGACATCTGGCACGGAACCTGACCTGAAATTTCCGGCGAGCAACGTCGACAATCCGGTCCACTTCCCGGCTATTCCATCTATCTCGGCCTAAGTTTCCCCCTTTGTCCGCTGAGAATTAGCGAAGTTAGCCCACTCGATGGATGAACTTATCTGCCTGCTCATACTTAACGTCGTTAATTAACGGAACCTCGTCAAAATTTCGCGGATATCTTCCCGAAAATTTGGAGACTAGACAATTCTCAGAATTAGAAGATGGAAGGAGGAACTAAATATTATATTTTTAAAAAATAATTAATTTTTTTAGAAATGTGAAACATTTTATATTTTATACATTACATATATATATCGCTCTTTTATTAAAAAAATATATAATTTTCGAATTATTAGCATGAATGAGTTAAGTAAATATTATTCTATCAAAGGTGAATTAATTAATTTAGCTTCATAAAAAATTGTCGAAATTGTTACAAATCAAAAAGGATAGATTTTTATGAGCTGTGTAATGACAAAAATAACGTTTGATTATTTTAAAAATATATTCTTTTTATCGGTATTATTATTTGATTAGTCAATAATTTTCTGTCGAGTTAAAAAATAATTTCTTTTTTTCTGAAGAATTTTTTAATAAGTTTTCGTCGGTTTTCTCAAAACATAAAAAAAAATATTAGTCTTTGAAATTTCTTATCTTTTTCAAGCAAAATACGGATGTCGCGATGAAAAAATACTTATCAAAATGCATTTACATCAAAATCACTACTTTTAAATCTTTTAAAACCAATCTTGACGTGTTCTTTCTAATACAATATTGTCATCATAAGTTTTATAAGTTATTCTGATTGCTTCAGTGACAGTTTTACCGTAATGAAAATAGTAAAGTAAGCAATATGCACTTGTTCGGTGTTTATTTTTAATTAAAATAAAATGTAGTTAATTGTCCACAACCACAAATTGTTATATAGCTTTCGAAATGCAGGTCAGCTTTACTAATGGAAAATAATTGGGCATAGAACTTTAAATACACCGTTGTTACCGTTACCTAAAGTTACCTACGGGAATTAATTTGTACATATATGTATACACGGTAAGATCTTGCTAAAATACCTAAAAATGTCGCTAAATAAAAATAGATCTAAAAATAATTATATTAATCTATCAAAATATTTGTAAAGAAAATTCAAGCATGATGAGCAATTCCACAAAAATTTTGATATACTAGTAATCAGTTTGAGCGTTTTACATAATTATTTTGAGAATCCAATCAAATTTATTTCCAGATTTATATCTAGCTAGATTTTTAGATAATATAAATTATAATGTATATACACACACATATATATATATATATATATATCATATATGGTTACAATATTGTTGCAAAATTATTTAGGCTCTGTTGAACTAACGTTACCTTTACTTTAAGCAAGACTTGAAACTTTCTCTGTCTCGTTTTATAGCCGAAAGAGAGACAGACAGAGAAAGTTTTAAGCCTTGCAAGTCAAAGTAACGTTGGTGCAATCGGGCCTTAATAACGCAAGTACTAGTTCAGTTGTAAACCCCGGAAATTGATTATCTTTTCGACTTCCCAAAGCGGCTTGTTTAGCAGTTGCGCAAAGTCGAAGTTTGATGCGACGAAAGAAGAAAAAAGAACATCGCATCGTAATTTTCGCACCTCGACGAGTTGGACGCGATTGGTGACTTCGTAGTCGGCAATTATAGCGCAATTAGAAGCGACAAGGAGCGAAATTCAACGACGAGGTCGACAATGAAGTGCTTTCTTGTACGACATGCCGTCGTCGTCGTGCGGCGTGATTCACGGCCGTGTTTGCACACGGGGCTTGTAAAACGGCGCTATAAATGTGCGGCACAAGTAGGGTATAGTCGTGAAGTTTTGCTCCGATTAATCTATTTATTATGCCTCCTTTCGCGCACGCGCGCTTGTTAATAATCTCAGGGGTACATCGGCGGGTTTTATGCGATCGCGTTTAAAAGTTGATCCGTATACGCCCGAGGCTATCTTTAATGATCCCTGCGAAATACAGCATGCGATGTTTCGCGCGAGAATTGGGTGAAGTTTGAGCCAGATGATAAATGCGCCGACTTTATACAGGGCTCAACGTTCAGACATGGTACTTTGCTTCGTACATATACATGTATATATAATAATATAAGCTTAAATATCTTCTTCCCTTCCTTTTGAAAACTCCCGATACTATCGCGGGTTATTTGCTAATTTCAAAGTTTTGCAATAATTCATTTTGGCGGTAAACCGGACATGTATCTACATATATTCGTGGAATGCCGTCTTTTATACATATTGGCGTTTCTATAAATCGCACTGTATTTGACAATTTGTTGGAAATTCTTATAATCATCAACAGAAATTTATTTTGAAATTTCATTATGTTTCGCGACGTACTCGTAACTCAAGAAAGTATTAATACTCGTCACACACTCCAGTTGGGCAAATATTAATATAGCGACAAGAATTGTACGTTAAAGGTACATACATGAATAGAAAGAGGAATCCGGGATATTCAACGCTATTACTCGAACGCAAACGGGGAAATACATAAGATACTGTCAAAAATTTAAATTTCGTTCTCTCACGATGGAAGTTGGCACAAATTTGACTTCGCTAGCGTAATCATGTTTGTAAGTTGAAACCGTGTCGATGTTCCATTTTGTCGTAAATGTGATACCCTTCTGTCTTTACGACAGTATCGGCAAGATAGCGTGTCTCCGAATTTTCCAACGTTATTTCCAGCGCAGTCACCGAGGAAAGCTTGTTCTTTCACTTTTATTGCCTTGAGTGCTGTCAACGACGGTAACGATAGCGAAAATGCGCGTTCGGAGTGACAGGCGACACCAAGAAAAGTACCACCAAGGGGATCGGCAAGAAAAAAAGGCATGCGTGAGAAAAGTGAAAAAAGCTCACGGATGGATTCTTTCGGTAATCCATCTTTTGTCACGATACTGAGATATCAAAATTACGGGCACATGCAATTTCATACAAAGGCGATTTTATTAAGTGTTGGCGTGACAAAATTACCGATCTTACACAGGTTAGAAAGTTCTTCGATTGAATTTACAGAATTGATGACTCTTTTACATGTTTAATTCAGGAACAGTCACTTGAGGTGTTTTTACATCTTAGCGGTAGAAAAATATAATTTTTTGCAAATTATTATATTTATTTTCTTTCTTTTTCAATAATAATAATCTTCATGAACATTAAATAAACAATTCCATCGAAAACCTGCAATAAGAAGTGTTGTCTTAATTAAAATCTTTTGTTTTTAATATTGTCATATTAAGTTACTTAACGTGCTTATTAAATATTTGTTTGGTTTCTACTACTTTTTATTTTTCAAGAAAATTCTTAAATTTTTTAAATACTAATAAATATAAGAATAATCTATAATATATTATATAATATATAATAAAAATATAATAAGTATATATATATATATTGTTAATAATGATTTTAATTAATAGCAGGGTGTAAAATACTCCAGGTGTTTATATAAAAAAAAATCATTTGATTACTTCCGAATTAAAGTATACACATGCTTAAACTTAGAGATTTCAATTCTATTTCCATTTCACATCGCTCTCAACATCTCCTTAATTCGAGCTTCAGAATTTAAAGCCGCGAAGCGCAGAACACGATTGCCTCGCGGTAAAAATTTATTTTTTTATTGCTCGTGCTATATATGATACATACGTATATACGTGTATAGCAAATGTATTTAAGTGTACAAACACATACGTATTCATTTACAGAATATAAAATGAATGCATGAACTTGATCATGGGTGTACTTCTTGCGTCCTTCTTAATTCTTAATGTCCCTTTTCTCCTGTTTTGATTCGTTACTATACGCACTTACTACGTATTTCGCATTGCGTTTAAATGTATATTTACCGTACGGTAGCTTTGAAGGGAGCGCTGCAAGAATATTCAAAGTGACAGTTTCGAGAACAGAGGATCTCCTGCAGGATCTACCATGAAGAAGAACATTCTCAATGCGGCGCGAGAAGTATATCATGGGTGTTAGGCGAATAGCTTTCTAAGTGCTGTCTTGGTGTGAGCCCATCGTGGTATCTCGCTCGTACATCATTACAGAAATATTCGAGCAAGACGTGATACACTACCTCGCTACCAAATATAGGGTGTCCCGATGCCATCCCCTGTACATTCCGTGAGACGCTGAATAGCTGCGTGCCGGCATTCTGCATATCTCAGACGCGACATCCGAAGCTCCTTCTACCAACGATACTTCTACGTCGCTTTACGGGAACAAACGACGTCTTCTAAATTCAGGACGCGACGTGGGGATGTGTACGAAGGGACTGGGTGTCCCTTTACGCGATAGAATGGTGGAAAGCACTTGCAAGTGTCAACCGCAGGGTATACGACTCCTCTGATAATCGCATTCCTTTCTTCGAAGACGGACGCTATTCTAGTCAGATACTTTTGCTGGAATGAAACTGCGTTCAGCAGAGAAGGCAGTTTTGCAACTTTTGTAAATTTTTTTAATATGATTGGTTTATACATTCAAATCCAGTAAAGAATTAAGGATGAAAACAATCATGTTAAAAAATTTTACAACACATTTGCAAAGCCACTTTCTCTGCTGAACGCAGCCAATTCTAGAAAACGCTGTTTACAAATAATTATCTTGACGGGCGCAGAAACTACAGCGGATGCTATCTAATGACATAGTACGGCGTTCAATTTTATCATGTCATAAATAAAGAAATCCAATTAATTCAAGGTAAGGTATATAGATAAGAGCAGGATCGCGGATGTTTCATAGGGCCACGTTACGGCCGTCGAAATAAGACAATCTCGAATTAATCCATTGTGCCCTTCGACCCGCCGCTTGTCCGGTGTCTCTTCCGCTGCACACCGGGAAATTAATCCACGACAGCCTCAAACAATAGCTGAGCGTAAATAGCCGGCGGGAAAATGACGACGGTACGTGGAGGATACGTGTATTTTACGTTACATCGAATAGGAATGAAAGGAAGGATTGTTTGCCGCAATGAAAAGATATGTGCACCATCCGTTTGACACTCCAAGTAGAAACGGTTATAATATTTCGCCAATTGTCAACCGCAAGACTAAATATCGCACGAGACTCTTTCTTTCTCTTTCTTTCTCTTTCTATCGTATTTGCTCTTGCATCTTTTAAGTAAGTGGAATACTTTTCTGACTTTTAAGATAATGAATATATTGCGGCATCAAAATGATTGATTATTTTATTTTGATACATACATATATCGAAGTTATAAAGAGATTTATGTGCATATATATTAAGTGTAGTTCTCTTCCCTATAAAGTTGCAAGTTTAATAGAACGTATCTCCACGAGACTACGTCAAAAAAAAAAAAAGAAACAGTGACTTTCTCAATTCTCAATCAATCTTATTCGATAATTGATTACCGTGATTGCGCAATGCGATCTAATTCCAGATATCATTTTGATATTAGCAATGATATTGAATTGTATATTTTTACGTGGAGAGAGAAAAATTGTTGATTGTATAATAAAGGCTTGAATACAGCCAGTCATCATTAGCCACACAGAGCACATTTGATGGTTGAGTGTTAGAATCTGACGTGCATTTAGCATTGTAGCCGCCGACAATACTCGCGCGAGACACTGATGGCTTGCTGGGAATACCTCGGCAACCTATCCACCAAGCCGTACCAGGCAACTTCCGTATGCAGGTACGTGGGTACGGGTAGACTTACCGGCACAATACTGACAATGACTATGTCGACGCTTCTCTCCGACGTGCCGTGACATCCCAACACCAATGGTCTCGTCGCCAACTTTTGGATTCGGCGAGCATAGACAAAACTCGAAGTCCCTCAATTACGGAAATCATCACTATTTATATAAAATGTACATTTAATCGAAAAATTAATACTCTATTGTACACTTAAATTTTATACACTGACTTAAAATATTTTATTCTAATATATTCTGAGAGAAAATACATATAAAATATTTAGTAAAATATTAACTTTTCAAACAGTAAGAATCTTATTGAGTCGTAAGTGAATACAACCAAGAACTTTTACCATAAACTTTTCAAATCTTAAGATCAGGGGTAATAAGTTTCTTCAAAAAGAGACTAGAATTGAAAATTTGTATTTTCCATATAAAAATGAATGTTATATACTCGTATATATGAAATAGTTTAATAAAATTAATATTTACATTTAACAATACAAAATAGTTATTAAATAAAAATTTTCTTATTTATATTATAATTATTTTTTAAAAATATGTTTACTTTTTATTGAAATAGTTTTTGATTAAGATTCTAAATCGTTATAAAACTTTTTGTATTACTTTTAAATATAAAAAAATTTGTAATTTTTTCATAATATCTCTATTCTGTTAAAAAATACGTACAATATACTATTAAAGGTCAATTGTTCCATCTTTCGGTAAAGTTTATCTGTTAGGTAAGAAAGATAGAACAATCGGCCCTTAATAAACAAAAGTCGCCAAAATTTAAATCCAACGTCAATATTAATAAAAAAAGTAAAAAGTAGGGAAATGGGGAGGGGGTTTAAAAAATAGGATGTAATATGAAATACCGATGAAAGTTAGATCATAGTAATAAATAACACAATAATTGAAGTCCAAATTTGTTTATTTATGTAAACTGATAAAGAAAAATAGAAAACTATTCACATTTTTATTATACAATAACACAGAAAATATATAATATCATTAAAGAATAAAATTAAATCTTAAATCATTAAATTATGACGCAAAATAAATATTAGCATCTAGAATAAACGTTATTCACAAGAAGAATCAAAATGTTATATTTTTAAACGGATAATATTCTCAACTCTCAATGTATTCCACATTACCTGCATGTCGTTATACGACAAAGTCTTTCCGTAGCAATTAACAAGTTTGAAATAGCAATTTATCTCCATAATATTTCATGCAACATTATTAAAAACGTCTATGTATTATAACATAAGCATTAAAAAAACTTACCTTCAGTTTGTAAGAACACTTTTTAGAAAAAGCTGCCGGTCTCCTGACGCAACGAAAATGAATAAATATTAATCGTAATAAAAACGTTTGATTGGACTTAGTTTATTGCTTGTTATAACATGTTTGGTAGCAGTTGCAACAATTTTCAGCGATTTCCGCCAGATTGCAATGCTTTAAAAAATAAGCCACTATTCCATATTAGTAGCCTATTCCATAATCCCTGCTCTTTTAATCCTATATTCTTAAAAATCTTTTGCTTCGTAAAAGTTACGGCATTGAACACAATAAAAAATTCAATACAGCTAACGATTTATGTTCATAAAACGTATATATCAAGCGTTATTTCGCAACAGAAGAGACGATCGTGGTGATGCACGATGCAATCTGCTTCCAACATTCGATCAGAAACTTAATTAATGAGTTATACCTGCAACAGAAGTAGACTATCATCGCTACCGATGCTCACGTGCTTCAAAACCATCTTTCTTCCGAAGCGATGTCTGAACTACGTACCGCTCCCATTCATAACGCTACCAATATTCGCGGACAATCCTTCTTGGTTCGCGTTGTCAATATGAAGTCCGCTTGATTGATCGCATTTTTATAACAAACTAACTACAAGTCTGTGCTTCCAGCAACGAAGATTTCTCATGATTTAAACAGTGGATTTGTAAGAAGAGTATAGGCTCTCTTTTCCGGTATTTTCCAAGCCGATCCATTAGAAGCTGGCATTCCTAGTAGCGTCCTTCTTCCGTGAAACGTGACCTGGGTACTTCAGACGTCTTCAAAATCATCGATATTACGGTTACGATACCTCTGCCGATTCCAAGCATGCAGGCCAACACATCATTGGCAAACCCATATTGCTTCGCCAATTAGTAGCAAATATCACGAGAAACCTTTAGATTGTGCTTCTTCCTTTTCGTAAACTTGGTTTTTTTTTTGTTACATTTTAGAGAAATTATCAGAGTAGATTTAATACTATGCGGTGTCTACATAAGTCTCATTGTGTTGGTGTTAATAATAACACCAACATGATGATGTGGATTTAACACTATGAGTTCTAAATCCAACACCGTAATGGTATTGATATGAACATTAGGAGTTATTACTCTACATTATGTTGGTGTTAATAATTAATATTAATACCAACACGGTGAGAATCACACATACAAATACCTCATGGTGTTAAATCCAAGCCGGTATTTTTTAGAGTGTACAAAAACATCGATTAAGATGTCCTCTTAGCTATGTGTCATTTCGTATTAACGATTTTATTCCCATTGCTCTTGTTTTTACTTCTCGAGCAATAAGACGCGACTATAGTTGAATAACGAAGCTAACGACTGTTTTCATTAAGACGACGTCGCGACTTTGAGACGTCGTAATTGATTATATGCGGACGTTATTTCGCGACATTACACGTGCGTTGGAAAAACACCACCGAATCACGACGACGTCGCGACTTTGAGAATTGATTATATGCGGACGTTATTTCGCGACATTACACGTGCGTTGGAAAAACACCACCGAATCATCGATCTTCGCTCGTAGTCGTTTACCAGTGATACTTTCGCACGGGAAGCTCCCGATGGACGCGGCATAGACGGAGTCGAGACTGCGAGAAGAATGGCCACGGTTTTCCCGACCGTTCGACTCATTTTTCATTAGCCTTGGGAGTTTCCTTCCGGCGTATGCGAGCGCAATCATGGAGCCAGATTCCTTGTCGAGCGAGCAGACAATGTCAACTTCGATCTCGCTCGCTTCACTGCTCCTTCTCCGGCGACAGATGATGCAACTTTGACCTCGTCTTTAGAGACCAGACAATCTATCTTTTAAGCGTGTCACATGCTGGGGAAGTCTTTTCTTGTCTTCTTACTCTCATAACAGAGGGATATTATTTATAACTCTTTCTTTATAATTGTATTTAATTATGATTAAAAGAAGATGCAGGAAAATTTCAAGTAAGAAAAAGACAGAAAGAATTAAAAGAAGACGACGAATCACTTTAATAATTTGCGAGACAAATATAACAATAGTCAGAGTCTCTACAAAAATCGTTTGGAATAGAAAAAAAGTTATATTTTCATGCAAGGTTCGGACAGTATTTTCTGTCACCATACGATAAATATGTATCTCGTAAGAAATAGGAAAGAGACAATAAGGGAATAGTTCTTATTTTCGGAGTATTTCGGTATTATCCATGAAATGCATTTTTTATTAGAAAAGTAGAAAGGTCATGAGTTCACATATGTTTGCAGTTAATATTGTGAATTGGAAAGATCGCCTTCCCCATTTGTCTGCTTTCATGAATAATCGAGATTAGACAAGTGCAGGATTGAAAATCACTTTCAGCGATTTTCAAATCTCTCGAAGCGTTTGAGCAAATGCCACGTTGCCCCGAGGTTTTTTGCGCCACAGCGTTCGAGATCTAAAGCCACCTGTCTACTTCTCGATATCAATCATTCTGCAAGAAGGCGAGGAGAATCAACTTGGTCTCCGATGTTCCCAAGAACGACCTGATGAGAGATGAACTTTCAAACGGAGGTTTGCACGTCGTAGTTCTACCGCAGAAATAGTGTAAAGGGTCGAGAAGGAGAGGCGTGTGCGGGAGAGACCAAAGGATGAGAATGGTAGAACCGAAATAGAAGAGGATTTTGGAGGACGGTTTTGAGAGGCCTGCGGTGAGCACAGATTAAATCGTGCCGCAGTAAAGAGCTAATCTATCTATCCCTGTCTAGCCTCTCTCTTCTCTGTTATCCCTGCTCTGTCGCGGCCTTCTTCTGCAACTCGCCCTTTCCGTTTTCGTGCACTTCTGAAAAGTGGAAATGAAAATACCGACGACGCGCGCAAGCACTGCCATAGATGTCATATATTGATGGTACAACGATCTCCGTCAAGAAAATCGTCAAGATATAAAGATCGATCGTGGCTCTGGAATCTTCCTGTCCACAAGCGAATTTCGGATTTCGAGCATTAAACATTCAATCGCTTTCATGACAGAGAAGTCCTTGCAAAAATCGCTGACAGGAAACTGCTTTCTTCCTTCAGAATTTGATCTTCCTGAAAATACCTCTTGATATCTTCAAAAAGTGACTTTCTTCAGCACCGCGTCTTCCGTGTCACCGTGAAATTCTCGGTGGCCAACTGGAAGATCTTTTTCGAAATTTTGTCTTCCTCGGGACGATTCTCGGTGACTCGGTCTCCCCAGAGGAAGGTTTTCTTCCGGATTTCCGTCAGTTTTCAAGGAAGTATTATATCTCTTGACTTTTTTTCAAATTAAATAACTTATTGTGTCTGATTCATGGAGATTTTCAATTGTCAATTTCCACTTGTGTATATGTTTTGCATTAAATCGGAATGCATTTTAATTAAAATAATGAATATTTTATTAAAATTTACAAATTTTTTGTGTTTGAGGTGAGTAATGGTTCTAATAATAAAAATGTTAATTTAAAAGAAATTTTTACAATTTCATATGTTAATTCGATATCAGAAAAATTTACACCAATTGTTAACATGTTTAATTGTAAATTGGCCTTCACTATTCCATACATATTAAAAAACTTTATAAAAAGAGAGAAAAAGATCAGCTGGAACCTATGCATCATCAAAACATTGTTTACGAGATCTCCTGTGACGATTAATTGTGATATTAGTTACATGGGTCAAACGAAGAGGCAGTTAAAAGACAAGCTGCATGAGCACATTTCAGGTATTAATAAATTTTTTTTTTTAATGAAACATGGAATTAATAGATAAAATGATCAAATGCCTGAAATATATTTTAACGTCATACATTCTCTTTCCTCTTCCTAATATATCCCTCCTTTTTCCCCTTATTGTCATTATCTGTTCTTAGTTTGTTTTCCTTCATAGCGTTATCTGACATCGTCGAAATCACTTGCTCATATTTCATTTGCAATTTTGCTCGGATTTCTAAATATACAACTATTGTTTGTCATTACGATGTGGATTACCATTACGTTCTTCGTTCTTATTTATGAACTTCCAACATTTTATCTAATAAGATACATTTTTATATTTATATATATTGTTAGTTTGTTAGCACTAATTTTTCTTTTGTTAATGGTCACGTTTTGGACTATTTCTGTTTTACTGCCTTGACTATTGTAATTTATGAGCTCGCAACAGTACAGGACATGAAGATTACCGGGAAATAATAAAATTTTATAGATTTCCAATAGTTCCACAATTATAATTTATTGTAACATTGACAATGACCCGATCGGCGTCGAAACGTTTGTTGTAACCAATTTTATTATTTTTATGTTTTGAATTAAAAGTTTTTTGTTACATAACTGGTTCACCCTTCTATTTTGTTTTTATACTTACAGAACCTTATTATTATATATTATATTTAATTTTGTGTTTAAGTCGTAAAAAAATAAAATTCTATTATTAATATATATATAATAATTTTAATTTAGTATTAATATTTATTCTGATATTTTAAAAATTTATATATACATAAAGATACATTGTTTATTTCTTATGATAGTAAAAAAATTATTTCTGCATATACAGAATTTTATGTTGCATATTACTGACTTTTTTTTATTCAAGAGAACTTTTATTTTTTTTTAAACAAAATGAGTAATTAAGTGCATACTCGCTTCATTAAATTATGTAAACTGACCAAGCTTTTTATATTGCAGTAATGAACATCTCGTGCATTTCAAGAATGCGTAGCAGTAACTAATTTTACACAGTATATTCATGTTGAATAATAGTTGATTGTTAAAACACTTGGTGTTATTAATCGATGTCTTTTTTATCCTACATATTATTTACATTAATAACAGATCTATTATTTTTCACTTAACTCTGAGTGAAATTCCAGATAGAATAAATATGTTAAAAATATGGACGTCGGAAAAGTAAGCAAACGAAACGGTCTCGTTCTGCAATTTTTATTGAATAAATGTTACCAGTTTTTTCCGGCTGGGATTATCTGACAAACAGAATTTTTCTGAACATTACGCAACATTTTTACGAAGTGCGAGCGCGCAAAATAAATTTCAAGCTGTATCGCTGCATCTCTATGTACACTCTGTCATTCCGTTTCTCGACCACCGCTCACGCGAAGGCACTATAAACTTTCCATTAATAACGTAAACGCAAGCTCAACCTGTATCTCGCGTCGCGAGGCAAAGTTGTCCCTCTAATGCCATTAATAAATTCCGTTGAGAATGCAACGAAGCGTAGCGGAGGGAACGAGAAAGTCTGCCGCATACTTGAAATACACGGTGCAAATTACCCCAACTGAAAAACGAGTTAATCCTACAAACTGATTATCCTTCCTCTGCCGCTTCGTCATAGCGGCTTGTAGACACGTGCTTATTGTCGGATTTCTGACATTCTCGACATTCACGAGAGATTTTGTGACTACAATGAACTTGAAAACTCAACGTTAAGTCTATGTTATAATAACTTTGAATTAATTCATTGATGCTAATTTCGACGGAAAATAAAATCTATTCTTACGATAAAAATTTTATATACCCTTTTGGTTCAATTATATTACATTTTGCACATTATATAATTTTGTTCATTATATAATATCGTAGTTAAATAACTGCACGATGAAGAATAAAATTAAATTTTGATAGGTAGATAGAAAGAACAATTTTCTCGTAAACTTTGATGTTCAAACGTATCGCCTTAATTGTCGAGAAGTAGAGTCGATTATAAGAAAAAGGCGACGTCGATGAAAGTACAGTAATATTCGGCGGTTGAATCGCGATTAATTAACTAAGCGAGAGTTAATCGAGGAAGAGACGAACCACTCTCAAAGGATCTCCACGAAGGGCGACTCTAATGAGCGCGGTACTTTGGAATTGCTTTCAGCCGCATCGTTCCTCCTCGTGCGTGAAAGATCCCCGACGGGAGTTACTCGGTTAATTATCGACTGTTCTTAATTGTCTCCCTTTCTCTAATAGTTAACAGAACCATGGCTGTCCGCGAGTGTCCGGACAAAGTTCCTTTCCAAGAAACGTAAGATACAATCTTGTATATATTATATTTCTTGGCTAATTAACGCTCTCGAATTGTCTGACATTTCAATTTCAATAATATATCGCTTGCGACAACGTTGCGCACGCGGTAATAAATGTTAAAATTACAATTCGTATCACACTACCTCAAAATGAACGACCAGGAGATAGCTACGTGGCTTGTGACAAATCGCGTAAGGAGACGTAATTTTCCTGTTCGCGGTCGCCTCTTTTAGACATACGCCGACAACGGACGGGTTAAATATTTTTCATGGGTTCTCTCGGAATAATGTCTCGGATTGCAAGGAGAAGGTCAAGCTACGCCAAGGGAGATTCGGTATATTTCTCTAAAGATTCCGTCTAGCGTGGAAGATGATGCTATGCAATACGGCGCGCTAGACAAGCTGACGCGGAAGATAAACGTCAAGTTGCGATTTGTTTCTTCGCCGGTCTCGTGCCAGGGAAGTTGCGCCGGTTTCTCTCGTACTTTATTGCACCTCGTATCCATAATATCCTCCCATCTGACACTTTGAATTTCGGACACGGAGCAGGAGGAGAGAAAAGGAACAGGGGAGAGCCCGGTGAAACTTGTTCTGACGCGAATGTTCACGAGATGCAACCAACCAGATTTGATTATACCAACACGGACTAGAGTTTCGGCTTTTCTCAGGACTTCGCGATCCTCGATTCCGTCCGTGAATGTGCCACAGACGCAGATCTCGATGGGATCGGAGATCAAACGGATTTCGCCACCGGTCGCGCTGCAGACGCCTCTGCAGCTTCGGAGATCTTGCCAAATCCGTACAATCGAAATTGCTGTGAGTGAAATGTTTTAAAGCGAGGAACACGGATAACCCCGTGTGAAAGTAGGGAGCTTTTTATGGGCTCCCGGCTGCCGGTAATTTCAGCGAACGTTTAACAAATTGTATTCCGTTAGGGGCGAGTGTTGCATCGCCATAAAACGATTCTTTTGTTAGTCGGGATCGGGCTGAGTTTATTGCGTCGGAAAATTCAAGCGCGTATATTTAAAAATTAGAATTGTTTAAATCGTCTCGTAAAACGTGGTTAAGGATCTGATTAAAGCAATATTATTTAAGAAATAATTGAAAATGCTGCGCGCGATGCGTTTTTCGGAGATGCATTATAGAGTCTTTCGCACACTTCATCGACGTACATCTTTTTATCTTTGCCACGCGTTTTCAATTGTACTTCTATTCCGCGTGATAAATCTTTTCCATTCGAGCCGTTCGGTAGTTTATCTCTCGGGGGTTACCTCATACCATTTATCTTTTCCAGCCGTGCTTAATTTACCGTCGCTGACTGAATCTCGGAAAGATTATCTTGGCCGTCGGCGATCACCGCGATTTTCAACATTTCCATTTCCATCACAAGGAAGACCGCTTGACAGTTGAAGCTTTCAACCGTCGTATTTTATTTGCTAGAGTACTCTTCAGCAAATTGCAATGTTCAATTGTAACGTTCAGTTAGGCACGCAAATGCAAACCGTACAAGCCTATGTAAACAATAAATCTGATATAATAATTTAAATAAATAAGAAAGGGATCAATACGATCGAGGCCAAATGTGGGTGTTTAATAATATTTTTATATAATAAATTGTAAACACCTTTTTCACAGTTATGTAAAATTGTAAACTATATGCTACTTTTATATTGTCATATTTGAATCGCAACAATATCATAAATTAAAACTAAATTAATATCGTAATTAAATTGAATATTGATTTCATAATAATGTTATTATTTTATGATTGTGCTTCTTGTTTGATAGTAAGTGTATAAAAAAACTAAAAAAATATATATTTATTGGTACCAAAGATTTAATTTCGATCATATTGACTCTTCCCTCATCTATTTGATATACTTATATAGCGATCTAAATTAATTTATTATTGTTTATAAAAATTTGTTTACGTTGCAATAATTCAAATATTCAATTATTCACATCGATATTTTGGGGGGATTTAAGGTTTCTCTCGTACCCATCGTTCCTGAATGCAATTTTTCACTTTTTGTCGTCACATGCGCGCATTGAGCGATCGTGCCAACGACTCGTATTCGAAAATCATATTATCCTGCCACGAGCCGATAGCAGAAGGCGCGAGAGAGGGCATTTTGGCACGGAAGACACATGCGGCACAGAGTCTAGGAGCGCATTTGGTGCGTCGAGTGCATTCACTATTCACTTATGTAGGTCGGTTTGCCCAACCCAACCGAGGCCTCGATCCACTCCAAAATCCTCGGCTTCGTCAAACTCTCTCCATCTCTCTCCCGACTAGGCGAGACCCATCCAGTAATCCGTAGCATCCCGTTAGTTATCTTAACGATGCTTTTATTTGGCGAGAATTTCCGGTTCGAGATCAGAATCTTCGAAAGATTGTGTCCGATTCGATTCAATCTTCCCATTTTTTTTTATTCCGTTAATCATCCAAGCGAAATAATTGCTATCGATGACGGTTGATATTAATGTGGTTGAATAATTTCAATGTAATATCTCGAGGATAAATGTTATTTGCGTCAGTCCTACTTTTGCGAGGGAGAAGGTAATGATATAGGAGTAAAATTGAAGTATACAAGTAAAGCGATGATGCACCATAGAACCGTGATTCTTCGAAAGGAAGAGATGACAAGTGATACTTAACTATGTAAATATTATTTTACACATATTTGCCTTATGAATATTTTATGACGTGTCACGTATTTATAAGATACATGATTATCCATCATTTCGATCAACTAAATTTCACGACAATTTCCATATGGATTCCCTGCGGGACCGCGATTTGATGTAACATTTCATGAATACAGAATTAGTTAGACATTAGTTATAAATTCGAAGTAAATGAATATTAATATAAAAATAAATATACAGTTTTAATTTTGTGGAAGGTTTCAAGAATAAAATTAATGTAAGTAAAAATGGCAATATGAGTTTCCGCGATTATTGATACGTAGACAATATACATATTTATAAGGTGATAAAATACTCGTATAATTCGCAAGCAATTGGAATGTAGGTACAGTCAGTCACACAAAAATTGCAACACTTTTTTTCTATGGGTATCAGAATGCGGCTTGTGCTCACCAAGTGATTCTGACTTATGGATCTATAACGTTTAGCCATTTACGTTCAACAGCTCTACAAGCAAAGCTAAGTTTCGATTGTACTTACCAATGTTAACTGCAGCTACGAACTATAATAAACAGTTACCACTAAAGAATACTCGCCACTGATTGAAATGAAATTTTCAAATTTTTACAAGTTTAATTTAAAAAAGATTCCGCATATTAATCATATATAAAACAAGTGATTTCAGTCAAATTAGTTGAAATTGTGATATTTTGTGTCTTATGAGAGACTGATTTTTAAGTTTCCATATCCTCTAAAACTTTTAGAGTCTCTCTGAAGAGTGAACTTTTTTAAGATATGATTCTTTTTCAAGATTACCTCAATTTTCACTCTTTAGAGATTCCAACTCCTAGGAATTTAGAAAATAGGCATAATCATAAAAAATGGATAGATTTTGCTGTAGTATTTGAAAGTTGTTATTTTAGATGTAGCTGTATTGAAAAATATCTATAGTACACAGGTAGGTTTTTAACTGTATGAGTATTTATACATATACATAACCATATATATGTCCCTTAGTCAGAGGTTTATATTTCAGTGTGTATAACGAGGGGGGGAAGGGTGACGTAGGTATTTATTATATTCGGTTGTGTACGTCTGTGTCGATGGCTATGGACATACGTATGGTATACGTGTAAATGCTTGTACAGTTAAAAAATAAAAATAACTGCAGTGTAGAGATGAAGATACTCTTTAGTTTGATTAGATCCAAAACAGCAACTTTTATTAATGCTACAGCAAAATTGATCTATTTTTGATGATTGTGTTTGTAAAGATTTTGATCAGCATCTCATAAGCTACAAAATAATAGTTTTAGTTACTTTGACTGAATTAATCACTTTTTTCACACTTTATGATTAATGAGAGGTTTTTTCCAAATTTCTAATATAACACAAAAAAATTCTACCATTTTGTTTATAACATAGTCGCGAGGTGTAGAAACAGAAAGATTGATTAGTTATACAGAATTCAATAAAGAAAGCGTTAATAAATGGCTGCAATGCACGCAAACGACGTTATCACAAAGAATAATAATGGCGATAACCTGAGGCTGTAAACATACTTCTCGCGTGGAATTCCACATGAGAAGAGGACAGAATGTGTCCGCGTGCATCGTCGCATTGCACGCGCACGCGAGTGCATCGCGATCCTTAGCGGTGCAGAAGGGGGTCGCATAGCACCCTTGCATAGTGGTCATTGTGGTATCACGGTGTTATGCGAACAGCACAAGCACAAACGGGACAAAGACGTGTACAAGAGTCGTTTTGCACTTAGAACGATTCATGTCGCGGTGTCAGACAAATATGTGTGTTCCATAAAATGGTATATAATGCTTAGGATTAACATCTACAAAACATCTGGTGAGCCACGACAGAATATTATTACGTAAAAAACTTGACGGTTATTATATTATTATACCAAGTGGTACAAGATCGAATATAATCAGCAGTGTTGCGCTTAGATGGTTTTAAAATCATCTAGATGGAGATGAGATGGAAATCCGTAAATCCATCTTAGATGAGATGAAGATGGTTTTAATTTGCAAAAATCTAGATGAAAGATGAGATGGTTAAGCGATCCATCTAGATTGTTTTTTAGATGGTTTTGTTTTAAAATAATTATAAACATAAAATGTTGCGCTGATCGGAAAAAGGATATATAAATTTTTATTTATAAGTGTCTTTATTTTTCAAAAACAAAAGTTCTCAAAATTCCCATCCGACAAACGGTTACGACGAGGTACATATATTTGTTGTCCTATACTAAACAGCCGCTCTACTGGCGCAGATGATAATAAAGAAGTATTATATTTAAAAAATTTTTTTTTACATTAGAGAAATTTAGGAGGGAACATACTTTGATTTTGATTCTAAATAGGAAAGCGCTTCTATGCTGCTGCTGATAATTGATTTCGTACTAATAAGATCATTTTTTTTTTCATAAAATCGTAAGAAAAAGAAAAATGTCAGCTGAAAATTGTAAGAAACAAACCTATTTATGTCGAATTAAAATCATCTAAAATTTTTTTTAGATAGGATGGTATATTTTTCTATCTAAGATGAAGATGAAGATGGTTTATATTTGCATAATCTAGATGTAAGATGAGATGTTCCAATTTTCCATCTAGATGACCATCTAAGATGGTTTCATCTAGATGTTGGCAAACGCTGATAATCAGACATTAAACCAGTAGTTCACTCGACCACATCAGACAGGGTGTCGGAGGTAAATAACGTTCAAATCTGATCAGCCGACATTTGATATATAATATAATAATAAACGTACATTAATAACGGCTGAAAAAATTATGTTACTCTTGTGGAAACGCTACAATTCACAATTCCAAGATTTTCTGAGAGGATAGGTCCACTGCTCGACTGTTTTCTCGTAACGTCATTCCGGAACCTTGTTGCTTTATGCATGGATGCTCTTGCTTTCCCAACGTCTGGTAAGCTTAAGGCGCCTCGGACGCAACTAATCTTACATCGCTTGGATGCAAACTTAATACTACTCGAGTGCATTGCATTCAACACATTTACAGATTTAAATATACCGTTTACTCGATGCACACACACACACGCACATTTATCGGTATAACGCGAATAGATTTTACAAGTTTTTGAAAATATCAGAGAAAACCGTATCTTATTCCGACAAATAAGTTTCAACTATTATATTCTGCGAAACCATCTTAACAAATTAAACTGTAAGAGGAGATCTTTTTCCTTCTTTTATGGTTTAGTATTTATGCAGAATTTAAATAAGAGTAAAAAAAGAATTAATATGATTGCAGCTTATAGATCTTGATATTTAATAATATTTTTATAAATTCAAATAACACATTAATACTTCGAGAGAACAGCATACCACGGTCAGTTATTAATAACTGCGGCTATTGAAGCGCGCAAGACTAGGGTGCGAGAAAAATAGAGAGACATTGCAATGCAAGGGACTCTTGGTAAGAAAAGTAGGAAGATTACCTTGGCAAGCCTGCGGGATATTGAAGTGGCTGCTAGGTGCATTCACATGCAGGGGTGAGTTTCAAAGATTTAGATTAGTCACGGATCTTTCTCTCTACCTCAGTCGAGACACTCATCCCTTCTTTCGTTCCTCTTTAACCCCGTCGTCGCTGCGTTCTTCAACGACGTGGCGACACTTCGAGGATTTCTTTGTGACAAGTGCTTAGTCAGCTAATTATCCGTTTTGGTTTACAAATTACCTGTTTCCTCCTTTTCGAGAAATGTGAAATATAGCTATATAGACATTGGCACGTCTCGAAAGTCAGTTGAGCGCTGAGGCGAGAAATTCTCGGAGGACAAATTCAATGAAGAGGACGACTCTTGACGCGGGTGGTCAGGTTATACGTAGACATCGCCATGTAAAAGCTTCAGGGCTACCAAGAACCACTTCATCGACTTATTTGAGCACAAGGGCCAACTAACGTCTCGGCGGTTTTGGTTAGAGGTCACTGCTTTCAAGGCCATTACCGGTGACACCGAAATTTATTGGTTTCGAATATTGAAATAGATGTATAGATATCGAGGTACATAACTTCAACTGATGAACACGATAAATTAACGTGTAATAAATTAACATGAAAAGGGGAAGAAAAAAGAAAAATAGCGATTATAAAAATGATGATTTTTTTAAATAAAAATTTACGCTATTATATATATTCACATGCTTTACTTATGCAATCTTATAAAATTAATGAAACGTTTACACGAATTTTACCAAGCCTTCCAGGACTTTGTAATCAGGATTAGATTGACGTAATTGTGATTAAAATGTAAACCCACAAACGATAGAAGGATCCTTCCAACAGATTTCCAATAGCCACATACTGTGATTCATCTGCAACTCTAAAGCGATTTCTATCGACGGAAATACGTCTGCCAACGACGTATCTAGCGGATATCTCCTCGTTTCTACTAACATCGAATCTGGGTGCCTCTGAATACCCGATTGGCTTAACTGCCCGTGAAATGACGCCGTTTCTCCGCTTGCAGATCATTTACATCTTGCTTTGTGGAGCCTTCTCACGACGCGCGACGGCTTCAAAATCATATACTGTACTCTTGCTGTAACCATGAATCATAGTGCCACATAACTTACGTTGTCTGCCTTTTGTGTTTTGTCTATTAGTCTGCTGAATTTTAAAATAATATTGCAAGATAAAACCTTTCGATATACATTTGTCAAAATACTTTTAATATTTTCAGAAAAATATCTCTGACCTTACAGGCGTTTGCAGTTTATCGCATACTGATTTTTTTTAAAAGGAAGTGTATTATCTTACATTTTTTCACTTTTTTTTTTACAACATTCTAAACTTATACAGAGTTTCATTGTCCGATTTAATAATATTTAATTATATTTAACTTGCTATTTTAATGTACTTAAATTAAATTTTATATTTCATAAATCTGTTTAAGTAATATAATTATGATAGGATAAAACATTGAATGACAACGGAAATTGGATGCTGCAAATCTCCGATCGATCGATAGGAAGAGGAAATTCTATCGTGTCGAGATGCAAGCGGGATGCCTAAAGCGTCACACCACGCCGACGCGACGCGACGTCTGAGACGGGCTTTTGCTCTCGGTAGGGAAATTCCAAGAGTCGGGAGTTACTTAGATGCTTCGCTCGAAGTCTAACAGTTTCAGAATTCTTTGAACTTCCTTATGCGATACGAAGTCGCACAACTAACTCGATGGGCACATTTATAATGAAGAAATAATAGTAGTTTGTCTTCATTAAAGCCTCGGACCATCGCTCGTTCATTCTCAAATGAAAATTTTGGTACAATTATTCCTCTTAGTACCTTTCCTTTCTAGCACCGACTTTAATGTCATTAATTATGCACATACCTACTTACAGTAACTTTTCATTAAAGAATCCGATAATCTGAAGAGACACTTGTAAAATCACATCTCGAGGATTACTTCCAGAGTTGACGAGAGCGCTTACCAAAGTTATCTTGGCTCTCTGTATTTTCGTAGAGATTGGCTTCTATAATATAACGAGCGTGAATATTTCCGTGAAAGACGTTCCGTCTCGAAACTTACTTCTTCAATTACTTTTATTCTTCGGTCAGGGTAATAATCCGGTTTCATTCTGCGCGTTGATACACCGGCAACTTTCGTGGCCGAAGAAAGGCTAACTTTTCTCTCAAACGTACTTTACGTGATAGCATCGTTCGATGCAAGTTGCTTGCCACAAAGCCGATTGCGGCATCGAGATATCGGTATTTCCGTTCAGATACCTTTGCGACGACGACAAAATCTTTCCGCTTGCGTAATGACGTTACTCTCTACTATAAGTTTCGATCTATTGCGAATCGTGAATTTCCTCTCTCGCAAAGGATTCCGTTCGTGACTTTTCCTCTTTGAAATACTTAGTCGTCTGAGTGACATAATTCATAAAAGTGCGTCACATTTTTATTCTACTAGCAAAGAATATAACGTAGAAAATAATTTCTCAGTTTCACTCTATACAGAATATCTGAGTCTGATAACAAGTTCACAAAAACGAAAACGATTTGAGATAGGGAATAGACACCTATTATTAAAATGGTAGGATAAGTAGGGAGACATACTTGAGTAATCTTAAGTCTTTGGTTTTCATATTAACAATACAATTTTTTTAATAGAAAGGGGTATTTTTTACTCATTCTATGTCAATGGTGTTCAATGAGCTGAATGATTTTGCATTAAAGTATTTTTTCGAAAATTGAACTATTATCAAGCGACGCGGTAGCGTCGCGACGCCAAGTGCATAAAATAAAAATATAACCGTTTGACATGATGACATGATACATGATGTGTGTATATGTTCATGTCGATGTCAAATTCACGACGCTACCACTAGCTTTATCTCGAGTTTTCACATCTTGAAACTTTAGATTAAAATTACTCAGAATTTAAAAGCACAATCAAAAATCTAAAAACACTTTTATTATATAATGTCATCGGTATCTTTCGATTGCGACCAGTCCGAATAAAATTGGTGCAGCCGATACCGAGATCTAGAGACCGAGTCCCGAAAAGGGTACGTTTCAGTTATGTTCAGACGTACGTGTGACACATACATGTATTTTTCAATCGTACGTGTGACACATACATGTAATTGTAATTCAACTGCTTTACTTGAAAAGACTAGTATAACAACGACCAAACGTGTACTTATTATTCAATTATTATTATTTAAAGTTAATAATGAAGAAGTTATAAAGATTACAAATCTTAATATTAAATCCATACCTTCGTCAAAAATTTGTATCGGTGATAATATTTATAAAGTTAATAGTGCGATTCTTCATCATGGTAAAAATATAGACGAAGGACATTACACAAATTTATTGCGAGCTAAAGGTACAAAATGGACATCCATAAATGATTTAAAAGTTGAAGTATGTAAGTGGCCACGAAATGCAAAGAGCGCGTATATATTTTTCTTAGAACAAATCTAAATTAAGTACAAATAAACTTAAGTATAATTAAGTGTCAATAAATACAATACGAGTACATCTTTAATATTAAATAAATAGAAATTTACAAAATAACTATTTTAGAAACAGAATCTGTATTTATTTTTAGAGGATTTAAATTTCCTACATTATTATCACGTTTTCATAATTAACAAAAAGCAGTGAAATCCCATAAAAAACCTTTTTTTAAAAAAAGAAAAAAACATACGCCAAGTGCATATAAAAGATACTGAACTTCTTGATCAAAAACAGATATGAGATAAATATAATTGACCAAGTGTATTCTTCATTACGCCAGTCACATAAGACAGACCGAAAGTGACTATAATTGTCAACTGGATTATAGTGAAGAAAAAACTTGGCGTGCCCGGGTCGCATTAAAACGCAATATTCTAGAACCTTGGTTCTATCGCAATATTCTGCAGTATACACAATATATGCGAAAACAATTCAACAAAGAAAAGATGTTAATAATTGCTTACTGAACATATTATAATACTTAGTTGTGAATATATTTTCATGTCCCACAAATTATATCACTATATAGTGAATGATGATACTAACTATATCACTATATTATACGTGTATATTATACGTATATATTATACGTATATATCTGTATACATATGTCTGTTATTTTTATATTTTAATTTATAATGCAAATACTATGTTGAAATAATGTTTTCACTGAATACTGTTTACTATTAATGCGACCCGGGCACGCCAAGTTTTTTCTTCACTATAATCCAGTTGACAATTATAGTCACTTTTGGTCTGTCTTATGTGACTGGCGTAATGAAGAATACACTTGGTCAATTATATTTATCTCATATCTGTTTTTGATCAAGAAGTTCAGTATCTTTTATATGCACTTGGCGTATGTTTTTTTCTTTTTTTAAAAAAAGGTTTTTTATGGGTTGAGATATAAACCAAAATAAGTTAGACTGAAAGTTTTTGGAACAAATTTATTATTACAATAAATGTTCAAAATATTCGCCATATTGATCTAGACGTGTAATCTTCGTGAAAAGTTTGCTTGTACTTCTTCTAATTCTTGAATCGTTATATTTCGCAAAAAATATTTTTTATTTTTTCTTTTATATTTTCCGAAGCGGTAGGATATTGAAAGTAAGCTCCTTCACTCGTTTCCAAAGATAATAGTCTAAATTTTAAATCGGGTGATTTCGCAAGGAATATAACGCAGGATCATCTCTATCAATCCATTTGTTTGGAAACATTCTGTTGAACATGTCTCTCGTTTCGTACAATATTTATACCAAAGTAAGATGATGCACCTTCTTACTGAAATCACATTCAAGCCTTATCTCTCAACGGAATATTTTTCACAAAATTTGGAAAATCGTTTCTAAGAAAACGACACTTAGTTATTAGAGATTTCCAAAAAAAGAATGGTTCTTTATTAGAATATAACATTTTATGAAACTTTACTCGTAGCGTAATCTGTGTATTTCTAACTCAAATCTGAATATTAGAACGTGATAATATAATTTTTGAATAACTAAAAAAAAGAATTAATTTCTTAAAATTTACTTTGAAAATATAGTAGTTATGATACAATATAATATTTTAAAGATTTTTATCTTGCACTTTAGTAAAATTAATCAAACTTATATTTTATTGTAGTTTTATTAATGAATGTAATAGATTTACATAAAAATTCTTCGAAATATAATGTTGTCCTACGATTACCATATTTTCAGGGTAAATTTTAAGAAATAATTCTTTCCCTGTACAAGACAAGAGCACAATGTTTCCAAACAAACAGATCGGTAGAGGTAGTCCTGTATTATTTTTCTTCTTTCATAATGCAAAGGTTAGAAGCTTTCTAAGAAAACTACAGGCATATCTGAATCAACATGGTGAGTATTTTGAATAGTCTTATTTTGGCTTATACCCCGATAATAGTTAAATTTTAATGCAAAGTCATTCAGCTCTTATTGAGAATCGATAGAATGAGTAAAAAAATACCCCTTCCCGTTAAAAAATTCTTTTTTCTTTGATAGTATTTAAATCAAAGACATTTAAGTATGATTCCCTACTTATCCTACATTTTGATAATAGGTTCTTTCTATCTCTAATCGTTTTTGAGAAAACTTGGTAAACTTTTTATCAGATCACTCTGTATATATATATATAAATCGCGCCACCAATTAAAATTATTAAAATAATTAAAATTATCTTTTTGTAAAACAAAAATTATTAATATTATTATAATATGTATATATTTTCGTAATATTTAACATAAAAACGTGATACTTAATTTTTAAATAAAAAAACAATTTTTATTTAATGTGTTAGTATAATCAATTATACAAAAGATAATATTGCAAGGTTTTTGGAATATTTCATGAGTAATTACAATAATTTTGAGAGGAAAGCTTTTAATTTCTACTCATTTATGAAACTGTAATGTGCTTATTTTATATCAGCAGACAGATTAACTCGTATGTCAATAGTGAACAAAATCCTCGCGGACTTCGTCAGGGATTTTGCTCTTGTCGCTTCGAGTTCTTCCTCGATGATCGCTTGAGCTTACTTGGGGTGACGAAGTTTAAATTGTTTTCGAAACAGCGGCGAATTCCATTGTCGGCGATTGCCGGAGCGAATATTTGATGCAACCATTTACATAAGACAATTTATCTTGTAGTTTTAATCACCATCATTTTCATCTTAATCAATGTAAATCATATAATTACATAGCCAAATTTTATAAATCAGATAAAAAAAAGACTATCATTTGTTTTGATTGAAGGATTTTGGTGCTTAATAATAATGTTTATATATAAATTTGCAAATACATATTTTTTTTAGTTTTTAAATGCGCATCAGTTCGATTTATCTTGAAATGCAATAAAGCTGGAAATAACATCACAAATTACATTAATCGTTAATTTAATAACGATACGTTAATAAACATTTTAAAACACCAAAAATTTTTTACATCGAGCATTAGAAATATTAAAATATATCTGATGTTTTTAAAATATTTTTTCTATAGGATTTTTTATTAAATCTTGAAAAATCAGGCAAATGTGCTTGATGAAATTGTTCATTGCGTACATATTGCACTACATAGTGAAGTGAAACTGCATGTCGGTACAGACTCCATTATGCCTGATCGAAGGCAAATATTTGCAGGAGGATATCAAAGTTGCAAAGCCAAGGAATATAGATAGTTTATCTTATCGCATCGTTGCACATCAACTAACCTTTAGTTCGTATAATAAAGCTGCATAAATTTACGTGAACTACCTTGATGTTCCACCATAATTAATGAATGATGGTTAATGACAAAGTGCATCGCGATAGTGGATTTGTTGCATGAAAATTATGATATTATACGCTGTGACAGTATTATAACTTTCGACATTGATTGAGATATATTGTCAGTTCTGTGTTGTCCGTGTCCAAAAATGCGATAACATTAACTCTCATCTATTCTGCTTAATTAGCTCTCAGCCATTTCTTTTTTCTTTTTTTTTTGCAATTAATCAATATAATAGTGAGAGAAACATACAAAGTAATAAAAAAAATTACATTAAACAATCAAACTGAATATTTTTAATGAATAAATCAATAATAACATTATAAAATAATATAATTATAAAAAAGTATAAATAATATAAGTAAAAGTTTAGTGGTTAAAAAATGCAATAATAAAAATTGCTAAAAATAGCAAACTTAAATACTGTTATAAAAAGGCAATTAATTCTTCGAGGTCTGCGAAATTGCATAGGACGACCATTTCAATCTCCTGCAGAGTATCGAACGCGGTTTTCGGCAACTGGCCGATCACATCGACCACGTACGTCTCGCCGCCCCCCCCCCCCCCCCCAAACGGGGGAAATACATCTCTCGGCACGTTGGCCACGCTATCAATACTACGCGCCGTATCCGGTGAGAATGCGGGTTCTATCGCGCGTCGCGCTTGGTGCCTCGCGGAAAAAATGAGCGGCGAGATAAATCATCCGGATCGCGCAAGCGAGCGAGCAGGAAGATACAGGCACGTCCGTCTCGGTGAAATTTACTACCAATATTTTTCTTTCTGCGTCCTGAAAACGGGGTCGAATCTACATGTCTCGCGTCTCCACCGCCGAACGCGCGCCTCGCAGCCGCGTGGCGGGAGGTACCGCCAGGGCGCGGATATATCTCTGTACCACACACGCCGTCACACGCCCGCGTGTCCGCAATATTGAGCGAAACAACCCCCGGATCTTCGCAGCAGATTCCCTTCAGAGTCCTATCCATATTCCAGTACTGCGACGAAAGATCCGCCAATCTCCCAGAAGCGAAACTCCACCGAAACGGTTTATCCAGATTTAAAATCTATCTATTCCTATTAGCGTGCCTTTGCATTTAAATAGATCAGAAAGAAAACTAGAATAAATAAATAAGAAAAAGTATTTTTTTGTTAAGTTATTAACATTGTTAATGTATACAATACCAAAAATATTCTCTTTTTAACTGTTAAAGTATAGTAAATATTTTTCGAAAGATATTATAATTTAGAGAAATTTTGTATAGTATAGTAATACTTAGTAAGATTTTAAGCTTGTTACTATATATTATTAATATAGGGAAAAGTATGATACCAGAGATGCAAGCAGGATTCAGAAGAGGAAGATCAACCATGGATAATATATTTGTACTGTTACACATAATACAAAGGGAAAGAATAAATGAAGAAGGAGCAGGGAAAGTACATATGATGTTTACAGATCTGAAGGCTGCCTTTGACAGGGTGGACAGAGTGAAACTATGGAGAACCTTAAAAAAGAGAGGAGTCAAAGAAGAAATCGTTAGGAATATGGTGATGATCTATGACGGAGATAATGATCAGGACAAAGGCAGGAAATACTAAAAGCTTCATAACAAGAAGAGGAGTAAGGCAAGGCTGTGTGATCAGTTCATTCCTTTTTAATTTGTATATTGAGGATTTAGATGAGAAATTAAAAAGTAGGTAAATAGACGGTATTAAGGTTGGGGGAATTAGGATTTTTTTGGAATCTTGCGGATGACATAGTGTTAGTTGCGAGAAATAGGGAAGCGTTACAAGACATGGTGAAAACGTTCAAGAGGTTCATAGCGGAAAAGGACTTGGAGTTATGTACGCGGATAAATCGAACCCAGATAACATTTATGTTGTATAAGATATCTAAAAGACGTCTTTTAGAAGTCTTATGTCTAAAACATGTCTAAAAGACGTCTTTTAGATATGTTATGCAACATAAATGTTATCTGGGTAAGATATTAGTATGTAATAAAAAACGAAGAAAGCAGAAAAATGGAAATGGGGTGAAAAGGATAATAAAAGAGGTACAGGTGTTCAAATATCTAGGTTTTATGTTAAATAGCAAAGGAAACTATGAAAATCATATAAAAGAATTAAGGAGGAAGGGGAAACTGGTAGGGAGGAAGGTCTGGGGACTGGGGGAAAGGTGGTGTAGGAACGATTTTAGGAGAAGGTGGACTCTTTTCAAAACCTGGTTCAAAGTGTAATGGCGTACAGGGTGGAGATATGGAAATAGGAAGAGAAAGAAGAATTGGAAAAGGTAATGATGGATTATGTAAGGTGGATATTTTGGTTGGACTTTTATATATCAAGGTTTGTTATTATGAGGGAACTGTGAATGGAAAAAATGAGAATAGATTGGGGAATTAGGATAAGGAGATACGAGCAGAGGACAAAAGGGGGAGTAAGAGGTCCGGTTAGAAAATGCTAGGAAAAGAAAGGAAATAATGGGTGGGGGGATTTTTATGAACAAGATAGAGAAAGCTACTATATATAATAGGAATGGTTAGGGGATTGAACCAAGGGAAGTAATGGGATGAAGCGAAAGCTTCGAGGAAGAGCTGGTTAACAAGGAGAGGGATATACAGAGGCAATGGGAAGAGGGCAAAATTAGGAATGCCAGATACATTGGGAGATACAAGACATGGATTACAATAAATGGAACACCTGTGTATCTGAGACAGGAATACATTTGAAAGAATGGAAAAAAGAGGATGAGATGAGGGCATTATTGAAATTGAAATGTGGGAATTTAGAACAGGACAACAAGTACTGGATAGAAGAAAGTAGGAGGAGATGCATTTTCTGTAGTATAGATTGGAATAATATTAGATATACATTATGTCAGGGGTTGTAAAGGGTTAAAGGTTAATTTCAAAGAATTGGGACGGAAGGAAAAAAAAATTCTGGAAAGGTTATGGAATGAAAGATTGGATGAAACGAAGGGGGCAATACTGAGTAAACTATGGAGAGAGAGAGAGAGAGAGAGAGAGAGAGAGAGAGAGAG
>NW_017280296.1:437128-442761 GCF_001594065.2 Cyphomyrmex costatus
AGAGAGAGAGAGAGAGAGAGAGAGAGAGTACTTAGAAGCAAAAAGCAACAGGAAAGATAGAGAGAAATAGATAGATATAGATAGGAAGAACGAGGAAAAATCGTAAAGAGGCGGAAACATAGATTTAAATAGGTTAAGAGACAGAGCGTATTAAGGAGAGGAGTTTTGAGTAAGAAGTGGTGAGTCATTAACTTTAAAATAGATAGATAGTTTTAAAAGAACGCTGTGCACAGGTTGTGAATTTTAATTTTAATTTCAATCAGCTGTGAATAGGGATAGAGATACAATAATAATAATAGTAATATTTAATTAGGATAAGAAGATAGAGGAGAGTATATAGAAGGAATGTTGTTGATGTAATATAGTGTGTAAATAAGGAAGGTATGGATGGATGCGTGTAGTAAGAAATATTGTAAACCAAGTCTCCTTCTTGGCTGAAGTGAATAAATATTCTATAATATTCTATATTATTAATATACTGGAGCTAATAGCGTTGTCTATAATGAGTGTACATTAAAATTGTAAGTATAATTAAAATATTAACTTAAACAATTAGCTTTACATCTACTATTTGTTTGAATAACCATGTTAAAATGAGTTAAATGCGGTTAGGCACACAAATTGAGAACACATTAATAGGAACAAAAACATTTAATTTCTTTTTATCACATTATAAAACATTAACATTTTTTAATTACAAAAATATTATAAGAAAAAGAAATAGCTGGAAAATTGATATTAATTTCAAGTAGACAAAACTAAAGCTTACAATATTTAATAGTTAATTTAATAATGAACAAGTTGGCTTAAAGGTACACTAATTATTTGACAGTTACTCTGTATCGCCGTCGTAATTTTGTCTCTGTTTAACATTGACTACGCAATGTAGGTCTGAGATGAGAAGTTCGAGTATGTATTTTCTCGTATAAAGTTATTATTCTATCTGCTCTATATAATAGGTTGAACTGATTCTGAATTACGTAGACATTATTAATTGCTGAATTATATCTTTGAATATATATTGTCTATTGATATGCAAGAGGTGTAGCAGTGAAGCGATTTCCGGAAGATTAAGGGAAAGCGGTTAGCGTATAATCGAACTAAGGATTTGCTAGATTGGTGTATCGAATTTCTAATTCGGTCGATTCGTAGAAAATTGGAAAAGTTGTCTCTTTATTGAATCGATTCCCGCGCAAGGCGGAATACTCAGTCAAGATACGGTAAAAATATTTTATTGAAGATAGAAAAACACTGCTAAGCAAAAAGGCCTTAATGCGAGGTGAACGCTGATTCGTTCTTTCGCTTTAAACTCTCGCGGTTTTACATGTAACAGCATCGTCGCCAGGATCAAACTCGTTTCGTTTCTTACTATACGGGATCATTTTTGCGGCCTAATTTATGCGATCTGAAATCTACGCTCCAGATCCGTATATATTGTACATTTTATATACATCGCCATGCTTTGCGGTGGACCAATAAAGGAATAAGATCGCGAAAAAGGAATGCAATTTTCTTTTTACGTTTGTGCGAGCTTCCTGTTTACAAGTCTGGACGTTTGACATAAAATCCTGTTATTCTTATCGGTACACGGCTTTACGATAAGATATAGTACAGATAAGATTTATCTGAGTTATATATCTCTTTTCTAGACTGTCCTGACATTTTCTCGTCTATCTTACAAGTTTCAATTTAATGTCGCCACGACATATAAATGAATGTGTGCAAACGGACGATCTTAATACTTTGTCGAGAACCGAGTCAACACTGTGGTGAGCAGTGTTGCGAAACACATCGGCCTGGATGAACTCGCAAGTTCATAAAGTTCTAACGAGGTTCCACGGTGGTTCACCTCTCAAGGGGACCGTATGCTGAGAGAGTCCCCTCTCTCTCTTTCTCACACAAACTATGTTAGCAACTGTTGAAGTTCGATGAAGGACCCACCCCGTCTATTTGTGTGGCGGATACTTAAAGCGTTTCATTACCGCTATTAATTATAACCTCTTTGCTTTTCCGCCCTTTATCAAAAAAAATGCTCAATACAAAATTACCGCAAGTTTTATTTCGTGAACGTAGAAATAATGAAGCCAAGTCCGTTAAGTTTGTCGAGCGAATTTATCGATTATTGAAAAATTCTCATTAATAGCATGCAACATCAAAGTTTTATACGCGTTAATTATTTTTAAATAATAAATAAATTTGTATACATTTTTTAAAGCAATTTGAAAATTGAACAAATTTGAACTTTATAAGAAGCATTTTAATTCAGCAGACTGCATTTAAGATGTTAAATTTTGCGTTATTTCATCGGTTCTTTTTTTTTCTCTCTGTCTTCCTTTCTCGTCATGAGAGGCGAGCGAGTTTAATCTAGCGAATGGCGAATCTTCCGCGACCCCTGCTAGCGAGCGTCTCATCTGGAATCGACGGTGGCGCTTAGTACCACCCCATAAATCCCCGATTTTACGGACGCGCATTATATTCGCCGGCGAAAAAGAGTTCGATCGGTCCGGCGCGAAAAAGCACGGTAAAACTTTTCTTCGCGCGTCGCCTGCATTATGAAACTCGACCAACTTCGCGAAACGAGCCAAGCCACTATTACTCGCGCCGCGTACGGAATATGCGCTGGGCAGAACGCCCGAGTTTTCGCATTTACGAGGCGCGATTAAGCGTTTTATGGATCCCATCAATTTCCGAATCCTATAGCACGCGTACAGGATTAAGAATCGGATCGTGAGTGTCAGGAGCCAATTGCGAATCTACAGCCTTTTAACTGTCGCAAATTATTTTCGCTTCCATATGGAGCAAATGCAAAATCAGGAAAATACACTGTTAGACATGAGAGAGGCAATAATAACTAAATCCTTTTAATTAAATAACATTTTGTTAGTTTTAACTATGTGTGTCAAAATGTAAATTAATTCATTTCTGTGGTTAGTTTCAAAGTAAATATAATCCATATTAACATATTTAGTAAATAATAATAAATTAATTTTCAGTTAATTATAATACTCTCTAAATTTGAATCACTGGATAATATTATTGATATAAATCATAAGTATACTACTGGTAATCAGTGAATAAAATGTGTGAATACTTAACCTAACTAATCTTGCGCTTTAGTGTAATAAAAATAAATTCAAAATGTATATGATATTTGAAGATTGGAACTGACGTACAGATATCGGTATTTTAATTACATAATGCTTAAATTTTCCTTTTAGTTGAATTTCATTTACAATTAGTGCCACTGGGTAATCAGTAATTAACCACTAATTCAGATTTAGGGAATACAAGCATTTTCTTAAGTTAAATTATTAATTTCACTCCATTGTTTAATGACGTATGGAGTAGGAAAGGTGGTGACTCTCTTACAGAAATAATTAAAAATATAATTCAAATTAGGTATAATTTTTATGATATTATGAGTTTAACAGTACAGATTTTCGCGCCTCGTGCGAATTGTATTATTTTGTTAGATTACTCGTAATTCAGTTTTCTATTTCAGATTATTCTTGCGACAGCAGCGCACTTCCCATGTGATTTTACTTGACGATTAAATGTTATACATTTTTTGCAGGTGTCGCGCACGGTCTTAGATGTTACAAATGTGGACAGTACAATGAGGGAGTTGGCAGTATTACACCGTGCATTAATTACACCTCACACATGCTGATGGAATGCCCACCCTCGGACGCATGGTGTATCGTAAGTACATATTATTTTTCTATTTAATTTATTATTTTTCTATTTTCATCGAGAGAAAAAGCAACGTGAAATATTTCGTACAATATGATTGCGATCGCCGATGTAATTTTACAGAACGTTGCCAAGTATTGTCGGAAGAAAATAAAAAATAAAATAATTTTATATACACGGTCCTACATCCAATATTCTAGCGTCGAAACACTTGCACAGCTGGAGACGGAAAGCTCGCCGAATTCGAATATTTCGTGAAAAGATAAATATTTCTTTCGCGGAAATAAGCGTCAATGTGGCGCCAACTATCACTTGACACTCTTCCAGAGTCGTCTATAACGACGTTATTTACCTCTCGGCGGATTCCCCGATGTCGGATTTATGAGATGAGTCCGCGCAAATTGGCTCGAGAATCTTTTGCAAGCTTGCACGTTCGTTCGCTAGAAAATCTTTCGGCTTCTCTTTGGTTACCGTGAGGAAGCTCGGTATATGTTGTCATGCTATCGAAGAAATATTTTTAATTTAGATAGTAAGTAATTCGTGTTCCATGGGAAATACTTTGATAAAATTATTATATAAACATAATATGTGTAGAAGGGCTACGAGCCAGAAAACAAATAATAAAATATTTTTAATAATTTTAAAAACATTTTATATAAGATAAGAATTAAAAGTTACATAGAGAACGCAAACAAAGGTTAGACTAAGAATTAAATTATAAACAATAAAATTTCGACTAAGAATTAAAATATAAACAATAAAATATAACAGACCCAGCAAACATGGTGACGTATTAATGACGTTAAAAGTACGTAATTTCATGACCACTGACGTATAAAAAAGAAGAAACTAAAATGCGAGATGGTAGCATTTTTTGGCGATGTTTTTCTTCACAAAATAGTGTCGTTGTTGCGAGTATTAAAATAATAGTGTAGGTGTTACCAAATTTAATATAGAGGTGTCAAGTTATTTAATAAGTCCATGAATAAATCTTCTATTATATAAACATTTCAAGAAATGTATTACCGTTATATAACTACACCGTTCAATCTAACGTAGTGTCCAATTTAACTAATTTGAATCACCATTGCTTCTATTTAATATATTATATTTTTTTTTATACTAAAATAATAGAGTTAACTGTTTAAAACAGTTCAAATTGATATTATTGTAGTGTCAAAATTAACTCAATTCGAATTGTTTTAAATTATTGAATTCTATTGATTTAGTATAAAATAACGATATATTGAGCAGTGCGATTTAAATTAGATTAAATTTAACGCTATAAATTTAAGAGTATAACAATTTTGAAAATACGAAAATACGAAAATACGAGTACTAATTAGTAATATTAAAATATTTTAAATACTGAACCGAAAATTTTTAATGTTCAATCATCGAATGTATTATTACATACTGCTTCTTTATCATGGACTGTATTTTTTGTTACTTCTTTTATATGATATAAAATAAAATTATATTATTAATCATCTAATTAGGATTTATTTAAATTTTCGATATTTTTGTTCAATTTTTCACTGCTTTATATATTATACCGCTATTTACTCGAATGCATGTATTCGCGATATGTGCATTTATATACCTTATATATACCTACGTAGTTTAAAGCAATGCAGAAATCATATAATTTTTGTATAATAATGACTTTTTCCTTTTTTATAGATTAATTTGAAAATTCTTTTTTAGGATTATAAAGTATATGTATTTATGTATCTATGAGTTGGAGTCACGGAGTATTAGGAAGGAGTATCGACTCTGCAGTTTACTGTAAGCTCCGCAGCGGCAAGAAATTTGTGGCGCTTCTATCGCTGAGACCCCGTTTCTTCCGGTTGTGGAGGTGGAACCATGTCCACATGTGGGTGTGATACATGGGAGTATTGCGACTCATTTTCACTTAATATTCAATAAAACATGGTGAA
>NW_017280297.1:0-190649 GCF_001594065.2 Cyphomyrmex costatus
TGTGTCGTTTTTCAAGAGATCAAACGAAGGGCCGGGATAACGAGAGCTATCGTCTGTTTTCAATAAGGATGTTTTGACAAATTTTTTTAAAATTTAATACATCATTGCCATCATCAGAGCCAGTAGAACGTCTTTTTAGTTGCGGATAATAAACATTAATTCCATATAGAAACCGTTTATTAGATGATATATTCGAAAAACTTTTATTTAAAAAAGATAAAGATTTAAAATATAATATTTATAAAATATATTTATTAAATATTTATAAGACTAATGAATATATTTATTGTATCCTAAATCGTTTTATTACCAAATAGTTACTTAAAAACAAAATCATCTTATATAAAAATTATCTAGATAAAAATTTTTTTAATTTCATCTTTTATCTAGATTAATATAAAATGAATTATCTTCATCTCATCTAAAATACATTTTTGTGTCATTTATCTTATCTATATCTAGATAATTTTGAATTATCTAAACGCAAAACTGTATACATACACATATTTATATGTATGCTATGTTTTATGTATCTAAAATTCAACTTTTATGACATACTAATTTTTTAAATCTGAATATTTAAAATTATTACAAGTCTCTCTTAAGTATCAATTTTTCCAACTACTTCAAACCATTGGCGTAAAGCATCGCTCAGAACACCTGGTAATGTGTTTATATCTCTAAGAATCATGTAGAAAGGAAAAGGGAAATTATCCATATATGATCGAATTCCTAATAATTTTCCTTTTTCAAACACAGGCATACGGATATCCAATATTGAATCCTGAAATGAATAGATAGGCCATAAATAATAACTTTTACACGTTTTTAATAGCACCTAAATAGAACTATTATCGCGATAATTATTAACTTAGTCTTGGTTATTCCATCTTTCGATATAAATTTCAATTCTCTAATTCTCTAATGCTCGTAGGTCCGGTTGTATCAACATTATGTTGAACTTGAAGCGAGGCTTAAAACTCTATCTCTCGTTCTCTCTCGGCTTTGAAGAAAGTATTTTAAATTTCGCTTAAAATCAAGCTAACGTTGGTGCACACAATCGGGCCTTACACATTTACTCTTGTTTATTCATTAGATAAATTATCACATAGTTTGTCTGAAGATAGAACAATCGATCCATCATTTTTAAATATGATTAAGAATTACCTTGTTAATTGGATTGTCGACTATTATAAATACTAGGAAAATATCTACAAGCCTGGCTCTCCTGACAGCACAATTCACTTTTTCTTTTCCTTCTGAAAATATTCCTCTACCATCCGATAATACTACCAACAGTTTAGCATTATCGGATGAAGCACATTGACTTTCGAACATATCTACCGTAAAATCAACTAATTGTCCAATCATCGTCTTTTTTTGATCAAATTTCATTTCTTGTATTAGCCTGTGAATAGAAAAGAAACCTTAAATAATATGTAAAATTCCAATATTAAATATTAAAATTCCAATTGTCGTATTATTGAATAAAATTAAATAGGATTATTCTACGTAAAACAAAATTGAACAGTTGTGACTAACAAGTTTGAATGGGTAAAGTAGTGACTACAATTAATATCATTCATCTAATTTTATCTTTTGATTCATAAATGTATATTCAAAACTTGTATTTAATTAAATATTAAATATTTATAGGGATTATATAAAGGTAAAAATACCTAGAGCCACTTTGTTCTGTGAAAGCTTCTTCTAAAGGATGCAATACTTTCACTTGCTCCCCGAAGCTTAGGACGCTAAGTTGTCCCACTTCAAGATATGTCATAGCCTTGCTAATCAGCGACAAGGATTCAAAAGCCAATTCTTTCGAATGATTATCTGCCATGCTGCTGGAATCGTCTAATGCGAGGACGATCTGATAGTCACGTTTTGAGGGTTTCGTGCGTCTGAGCCAGATTTTATCCTTGCGAAATTGACTAGCTATATAAGGAATGATTTTTCGCATATTGATGCGTTTGCCTGTTTTATAATCACCCTTTAATCTTGATGCTTGCGTGGGCTCCAACACTAATCTTAATTTTTCAGACAAATCCCTGGCAGCTGCATCCGTAACTGAATACAAACAATTCCATGCAGCTGTAGCTTCCTCCGTGGAGGGCACTTGCGTCCATTCACCCAACATTCTTTCCATTTCAAATCGCTTTCTTTCTACATGATCGGAGCTAAGATCATTTTCTTCGATGTTCCATTCCATTGTATGAAATGTAGATTCGTTTCCTCTCTCCACTTTCATCGTCTCCGCCGTTTCTCCTTCTAATTCGACCGTTGTCTCCGTTTGATTGTTCTCCATGTTTCTTTTACCATCGGAATTTTTTTTGCATTGGTTATCTGTAATTTCAGAGACCTTTTCGGGTTTGTGCTCGTTTACTTTATCATCTGTCACATCGTTTTCCTTATCTTCATGCATTTCTACATCCATAGTGTCGTCCTTTGTCTCTTCCTCATTCTTATCCTCATCCATGTTAGAAGCTTGTTGTCTAACCTGATCTTCCGTTGCGGCGTCGAGCGTATAATCGTCGAATTTTTCAAAATCCTTAATGTGTTGAGCCATCTCAGCCTTATTGCCATCAGTATTATTTGCATCATCTTCGTTTTCATCCCTCGATACTTCGTCTTGCGTGTAGGTTGTCTTTAATTTCTTTAGTGTCGACTCAAATCTGTTCAACAGACTACGATCCTCGTTACTCTCACCCGGATTATTTCTCTTCTCGATTGGTTTTGTCATAGCGTTGCTTTGCGGTGCCGAAACAGTTTCCTGCTTAGATGATCCTGAGTGCCCGCTCTCCTGTTGTGCTGATTGTGATTGGCCTGTGCCTTTATCAATATTGTCTTCTTGAGTATTTTCAAATGAAGTTTCCTGTTGATCTTTCGCGTCCGATTGTTGCGCTACTTTATCACGTGAACCTTCCGTCGTTTCTTCAGTTTGTTGTGCAGCATCCATTTCTTTGCTCGCATCATTTGCACTCGGCGCTGCCTTTTCTTGTAGTTGTTCTTCCTCCGCTTCTTTATCCTGATTCTGTTCCTCGTCTTTGTTCTCAGCTTCTGCATTCTCATCACTTTTTTCTTCAGTTTCTTCACTAGTTTCAAGCTCTTCTGTCTTGTGTGCCTGATTTTCCTTACCGGTATTATTGTTGTCGTCCTCGTCCTCGCTAGAATTCTCCTCAGAATCATTTTCTTTAATCTCCTCAGATTCTTTCTCAAGCTTTATATCTTGCTTTTCTGGTGGCGGTTTCTTCATCTCATCAATGTCAAATGGATTTTCATCATCGCCACCGTTGTCTTCCTTACCGTCTTCATCCAAATTCATGTCTTCTGGTAAATCGAGTGGTTCGGGTTCCGGTTGAGGTTGAAATTTACCGTGATAAGGATTAATATGATCCTCATCTATTTTTGGTTCATCCAACTCATTAATCTCCTTTTTATTTTTCTCTTGATTTTCATCGTGATCCATATCGTCGTCATCATTCTGTTTTCTCTTACCATTATCATCTCTCGCGCCCATTTCTTTTTCACCGATTTGTTCGCCTGTACCTTCCTCTTCACTCTCGTTTTCCGACTGCTGATTGTCCTCTTCGGATTCTTCTTGATCATCGCCCCAGATTTCTTTATCAAGCTGCTCAGCACCTTTTTCAGTTTCTCCCATTTCTTTATCCAAGTCGTTTTCTTCATCATCATCATCACTCTGCTCTTCGTCATCATTCTTCTTCATATCCTGAAGCTCGTTGTCGAAATTCTCAGACATGTCGATTCCCTTCTCCTCTTCCTTACAAGCCTTATCATCTTGTTTCTCTTGTTCTTGGTCCGCGGGTCTTGCATCCTCAAGTTGATCTTCGGATTCTATTCTATCGGAAACGTCTTTCGTTCCTTCACCATCGGCTAAACCCATTCCGCCTTTTTCTGTCTTTTCTTCCGACTCGTTCATTTTGCTTTCCTCGAGATCTAAATCTTTTGGTACACAGAACCCATTTGCAGCCAAATCTAAGAATACATTTAATTGCAGGTACAGTATTTTACAGTAATTTTGTAATGCCTAGTTCAGAAGTAAAAGAAATTAAACAAAAAATTGTACCTTTACGGAATTATGGCTGAAAAGTCGCGATGATCGTCTAACATTGGTGCCTTGAAATGTCGATGACGGAGATGAAGTTGGATTAGCTGCCGTCACTGTCACAATATTGGCAGTATTACTTGTATTACTCGATTGGGAAAATACTGATTTGCCTTGTTGCAATGGTGTTTCTTTTCTTGACATTGCTGAAAGATGCAAGAGAATTATTAGTTGTTGTATGCATTATATAATTATGAGATACTGAGAGATTGTACTCATCCCTACATGAGCTCTTAGACTACTGACGCGTTTCGCCAAGCTCTTTTGGTCATTGGCTTCTGTGAGAGTTGTATGCGAAGGTGGAACTGTCTGTTCGGGTGTATTGTTCTCCAATGGCAAAATACCAAAGCTAGGCGTGAGTGGACTCATAGAATTACTAAACATACTACGATAACGCGATAGTTTCGTCCTCGGTGATATCGAGGAACAATTGCTGTAGTGAAGCGACATATTTTGTGGCAACTCCTCTATAGAGAAACACAATCGCACCTGGAGGTACCTGACCGCCAGCGTTGATGCTGTCGTCACGGGTGTACTGTAATATAAAAAAAAATGTCAATTAAATAATAAAACATTGATTAAAAATAAAAACAGTAAGTTAAACCGAGATTGTGGTTAATCTGCATTGATGGAAACAGGCATTAGCCTTTTCTCAGGTTTTTCTGCTAAATGCAATTGGAAATGTTGAGAAATGTGTAGGAGCACGGAGTAACAAGGAGATCAAGCTCGAGGATAAATTAGGACCCTAGACTGTGGACTCTAGTATGTATACATACTTGTGTGTTGTGTCGTTGTGTGCTACCGATTGTGCCAGACCGTCGACTGATGGCGCTAGTCGCGATGTCGTAAACCGTTCTTTGAAGTGCGTTCGGTATCGTCGTCCGGATGCCTCTCAGATGTCGTTTTATCCTTGTTGTTCACGAATGATAAACAAGGATAACACGACACCTGGGTACACTCAGCTGCTGCTGCTGCTGAAATGGCATCCCTGCGCAGAAGCCGTGTGTATGTGTGTGCGCGCGCGCGCGCGCGCGGATCGTCGGGCCGTGCGTCTCGCACCGATTCCGGGTGGTGAAATTTTCAAGTGCTTGCTTATCGGAGATCAAGAATTGAGAGAAAAAAAAAAATGACCCGTAAGTCCAGCCGAACGTCACCGCGAGATCGGGTGGCCGTTTCCCGAACGCGCCGCGACAGCTCGACGAGAGAGAGAAAGAATGAAAGAGGAAACACGATCGACGCGGACACGGAGTTTCTCGCTCGTATAACTTCCGCGCGGAGCCTGCCATTGTCGGTTAAATGTTGAAAATAAGGTCGTAAACGATTATTATGGGTGACCGCGCGCGCGCGCGCTCTCTCTCTCTCTCTCTCTCTCTCTCTCTCTCTCTCTCTCTCTCTCTCTCGCAAAGTTGTCACACACGCGCGAACACGAGCTTTCCGGCGAGTCGTGAAACGTACGTCGCGTCGGTGACGGTGACTCGTCGAGGAAGGAAGGAGCACACCGCAGCGCGCCGTGACACGACGATAGCGCTCCGAGAATTCTCGTTCTGCAGGCTGTTTACGAAGGAAAGGTCAATATTTTTCACGATGACGATAGTGCGTTGCGATGATCAACAAAAAAAAAAAAAAAAAACCCAGAGAAAGTGAGGATCTGTACGAGTGCAGTGTTTCGCGAGTCTTGACGATTTCGCGTGATTGGGAAAGTCGAGTATCTTCGAAAGATCGTGGGAGAAAGTCCGAACGTAGTGATCGAACGTGTAAACCTTACTTCTTCGAATTGACGCGTCTCGCTTTCGGAGAATCTCGTTTGTTAACCTCAACAGCACACGGAAGTGTTATGGCGACGCGCTTTCATGTTGCGCGAGTAACGCACGAAGTCGATAAAATCTTTTCTCTCCCGTAGATCTCGTCAGTTTTGACAGCGTTGAGTCCCAAGAGTGAATACGGTGCAAAATTACGCTTTTATTTAGCGAATAGCGTCACGTTTTTACTCGCCGCCATTTTGTGTATGTGCAGGGCCGTCACAAGCAGGGGATCGATTCTGTATTTTGAAAAATGAGCCTATAGTAAGCAAGAATGATTTAAATGCAGGGCTGGGGCATGTATTTAAAATACTTTTACTTGAAAGCGATAATTGTAAGACAATTGTATCGTGTATTTTGTATTTCAACGGCGTACATGAAAATATTTTGCATTTTATTATATATTTTATGGAAGTATATAAAAGTTTTCATATTTTGTATTTCAGTATTAATAATGAAAGATTGAAAGAGTACTTTGTATTTTGTATTTTAAATACTAAGATATTGTATATTGTTATTATTTTTAAATTACGAAGTACATAAAGCTTCCAATCTTTCAATTTTAAATACAAAATACGTAATACTTTCATGTACATCGCTGAAATATAAAATATAAAATCTACTTTTATTGCGAAAAAAAACTGTGTTTTAAATAAACGTATTTTAAATACATGCCCAGCCCTGTTTAAATGTTTAAACTCAACAAATAGGAAATAATAGCCATAATCATCAAAGCTGGATCTTTAATACTTTAAATAATTCAATGCGAATTATGTATATACTATATCATGTATACAGAGTGTTTGAGAAGTAATGAAAAATTTTGTCGCATAGAGATAGAATGGACTAAACTGAGAAGAAAAGTGCTCTCCTATTTTACAATTTTTGCAGTAGTTCACGAGATATTAATTTATAAAATAGTTGAGGACTTTTCTTCTCAATTTATAGTCCATTCTATCTCTATGCGACAAAATTTTTCATTACTTCTCAAACAACCTTGATATGTTTTTGCATATATACTATATTTGTTGTAGTCATTAAAATTTTTAATTCATTTGAATGCGTATTTTAAATGGAAAAACTTTTCTGGATTTACTCAGATTCAATTGAATTGAGGAACTGCATTTCTGATCCAGAATTTTGAATTAAAAGAAGCATAGAAATTGTGCTTCATGCACAATTCCTAGAAATGAATAAAAATTAGACATTGGGCATTGAAATGTATTTTATTTAATTTTTAAAATGCATTTGCTAACGTTAAAATTAATCTTTTTCAATTTTAATTAATCTTCTTTTGTTGGGAGGTCAAAATTGCAAAAATAAGCGAATTTACTAAAATATTTATCATTTTTTATTGGCCAACCTAGTAAATTGATTTACTGTTGTAATTTTACTTCATTTCAAGATACAGAATCAATTCCTAGATATGTACTGTATAAAGGCGAATTAACAATAGGAGCGCCAAATTAAATTTTAATCCTCTGTTTGCAATCTGATTTTTTTATTTACAGTTGTGGGTTTTAAAATATTTGGAAAATTTCAGTTATTTTTCATTTTTTCATGTTTTTCCGAACAAGATTCCTACTACCAAGATATTTTAGGAGGGGAAATCGGATTCCTTTATTTCGGAAAAAGAGAGTGAAATTTTACTTGTATCAAAAAAAGAGTCAGATTGCAAAAGTGGTTAAAAATCAATTCTCCATTCCTAACACCAATCACGTGTGCACGCTTTTGTTAGATTTAATTTCTTCCGAAACATGTGTATTATTAATTTAGAGAAACCAAAATCTGATCACAAAATCAAAATCGTCGATCTAAATAATTGTTTATTTGTCGATGTTATTAAAATGTTTCAATACTTTGGTTGAGTATCAATTATATATCATTTCTAGATGAGCGAGAATGTGAAAAATTTTTTTGTTAACATGAATGATAGAAATTCCAGTTACACCTAGTCTAAAGATATTGAAAAAAAAAAGATTTAAATTCTTATTTAAAAGATCGGTAAGTTAAAAAAATGAAGAGAGAGGAACGACTTGTTCTCCTTTGCACAAAGGCGCTTGATGTGCTAGCGACAGCCCTGTGTATACGTGATGTCGTTCTAATTAGGAGTAGGATTTAGGCTGTGAAGTTATCGGAGTAATTGTATGACATTGTCGTAAATCATCGCAGTCACCCTTTAATAATTACAAACGTGAGTGCTGTTTGCGCGTGCACGCACATAAACAGCGCTCTTTTTAAGGGCACCTCGTTTGAATTGAATAAATGGGAACGGAAATAGAGACCGAGGAAAATTGTGGAGTAAAATTAAAAGAAAAGTTATATTATAAAACTTTACTCGATTTTTAAAAAAGGAAACCCTTGATTATGTTGCAGGTGGAAATCAACGTGAACTAGCACGAGCCAAAAATTTGAAGAAAACCGTAAAAAAGGCAGCGTCGGAACAAGATAGCAATAAAGGTCTTTCTTTAGAACAGCGTAAAGCACGGTACATCTTTCTATTTGTGAAAATTGATATGAAAAAAAGCATAATGACAATAGTAGGCTTAATTGGAAATAATAATAATAGATTACAAGCAAAGAGGATGTGTTTGTTTATTGTTAAAATTTATATGACGATTGTAATAAATTGAAATAATTGATATAATTTTTATACTGGACATAATCTGGACGTACATTTTCTTTTATAGTGACGCGGAACGAATGAGAGAGAAGCAGCTTAAGAAACAGCAAGGTGATCAACCAGCAGATAAGTCCAAGCAGGTAGCGAGATAATTCGACGAAGAAAGTGTATAAATTTTTATGATAAGAACGGCTATATCGCGCAATTACTGGTAACGCTAAAAAGATTCACGGCTGTAAGAGACACACAGATGTCGATGCTTACCGGAGACAGAAAAATGAATCTCTATGTTTCTGATGTCAGAGAATTTTTCCATTGTCGGCCGTACGCAGGTGTGTCAATCGTATGACATACCTCAAGACTTAGCCTCGATTATCTTGTTATTTACACGTTGCTCACAATACAATTATAATCAGTGTGTACAAAACTTGACGTTACCTACAGCTAAATTCAGTCGAAGGAAACACGCGTTTGACTGGTTTCTCTAGGTATAAGGATATTAAATAATACTATATATTTGTAGTGCTAATTTCCAATATGTAAATTCAGACTTTCACTTATTTAATATGTTATGTAATTAAATGTGTAACAAGCGAACGATCATTAGACACACATGTGTTACTATCGTTCCCTCTCGCTTGTAATAAACTGTTCAAATTTTAACAATACTCGTATAATTAAATCTTTCGTCCTATCCCGTGCGAACTGTAATATAATGTCACTTGTTAAATCACTATGATAAATCAGCAGTCGTTTAATGATAGTTTAAGAACATGAAATATTAAATCTAAATTATTAATAAATAAATTGAAAAAGGAAGGACTCTTTATATAAAAATAATAATAATAATTAAACGAAGATAAAGAACAATTGGAGTCAAATCGCAAATAAAAATAATAATAAAGCGGTTATAACATTGAATACATAATATAGATTTAAAAAATGTGTATATACATAAAAATACTTAAAATAAAATAAAACAAAAGTACTTAGTCGCTTATGATATATAATATTAAAAGATTGACGTATTATGTGCGATATTTCAATCTTTTAATATTTATATATCATAAGCGGCTAAGTAGGTACTTTTGTTTCATTTTATTTTAAGTATTTTGATGTATATACATATTTTTTAAATCTATATTATATATTCAATGTTATAACCGCTTTATTATTATTTTTATTTACAATTTGACTCTAATTGTCCTTTATCTTCGTTTAATTATTATTATCTAAATTATTAAACGATGAGAAAGAAAATGAAGATTGTACAATCATTTCCCATATTTTTTATTGCACTTTCCCAAAAAGAGTACATTTTCTTAACGTAGTAATTTTAATCGCGTTTTTGCTTTAATCACAAATATTCGTGGATATTAACATTGAGTTGAATAAGAATGGTTTACAACATGATTTGATAAATGTCATAACGGTGGAAGACCAAATCTTAATCGCTAATATGGGGAGAGGAAAAAAATGAATGTACACTATACTAAGCGATGAACGTATTGTCTAGTCTCTAAAGACCAAAAAACCCTCGTGTTAAAGTAGCATCTGAATCTCTGCAATCTGGAAAAACGCCGAAATTCAATTCTTTCATTTTCGAGTGACTATTGTATTTCAGATTCAATAGGCTGTACTTTTTCGCTCTATAACACATCTATAAGCAGGAACGTTCCACTCATCTCTTCTTTTTTTTTTTTTTTGTTTGACTTCAAGTTTAGTAATATACGAGGAACAACACACTATATTGAGCATTTACTTAATTGTAATAATACACTACCAATATGAGATAATTCATTTGAAGAATTTACATGTGATACTTTAATATTATGTTACGTGACGTGTTGGAAATCCACATAACGTAAAAAATTGTCTTTCCGTATGCATTCGGCTATTGAGTAAAACTAACACACGTGCGCACGCGAGTTGATATAGATTATATGTTTATATAAAATAGAGACATGTGCGACCTTTTGCCAATTTCCTTTCAGCCACACAATTAACTTTACAATGTAGTCAATTTATATTTCCAGCGTTTTCATTAATGACTTAATTTAAGATAATAAGAAACTGTTTTTTTTCTTGTGTGTAAGTAAAAAATTGGTATTAAAATATATGGTCTTGTGTGTGTACCAATTTATCTCTGTTAAATTCATAATTGAGTTAAAAAAGATACTTGATGCTTTCGTTAAAAAATTTAATTATCTTCGATATAAAATTCAATTAACGTATCAAACTGGTCACTATTTAAATTCAGTTTCGACTGAGCTTTAGAATAATGTCTCAAGTTCTATAATACCTTAATACAATTATCTAAAAATGGGCGGCAAAATGTTGCTTCTATTTCCTCCGTTTGTTCTTTTTTTTTTTTTTTTTTGTTAAATGGTCAATGTCTTTACAAAATGTTCCATATACACATACAATTTTTATAATAATATAATATTACAATAAATGTTATCTTACGTATATATCTATTTTCTATGATGCAATTCTATGTTTCTTCTTGCATATGAACAAATATAATCGGTGATGCGGTAATTTTGGGATAATAGCTTCGAAAATTCTGGAGGAAAATTACATTTAAAGTTGCAGCATTACGGAAAAAATGCCGATCGAGCTTATTTAGTTAATGTATATGTTATGTAGGTATGTGTGTTATGTATTGCGATTTATCATTACAATACTATATTTGTAACAATAGCACCATATTTGTATTGCTCATAGGTAAATTATATTTTAGAAGTTAAACAAATTTGTGCACATGTTGCATGCCGTTATATTTAGGTGAAAAATTATATAAAATCGATTCTCTTAAAATATTAAAAATTGCAAGAATCTATTTTAAATAAATTTGACAAGTGTAATCAGATTGATTTCCATAACGTCTGTTTACTACGCATTATAATTAATTATCTAATTAACTAATAGCAAATGTTTTGTACTTTAAAATTATTTTCTGTTGAATATACAATAGGAGGAAGGATTCAAATCTCATAAATTTTTCAATTGTATGTATATATGGAAATCCTGAAAATCTATTAAAACTTGCATAAGCCATATAATTGAAACAAGACTAAAGAAATTACAATTGAAAGAATTGAATATTAAACATATATTTTTCTAACAATTTGTAACGTGTAATAAAAATTCAGCAAGTAAAAATGCATTTAAGCCAAATTCTTTTCCTTCGAAAATATAATCAAGTATAGTGCCTTTAAACATTTTTAAAAAGTGTGTAGGTGTATGTGTGTGTAAGTATATATATATATATGAAATCTTCCGCGAGAACATTTTTATTATAGCTCATATAACGCAAAATACATCTCACAAGTGCATTTTATGTTATTTACTAATTCCAAATGTACATGTTGCAGCAAGCAAACTAGATCGAATCTGTTTATCGAAACGAATGAGTAATTACATCATAATACTTGGGAAAGTTTTATCGCGTAAATTTAACAAAATCGCTTACATACCTAATTCCAATCTACATCTATAAACAATATACTGCATGCTAATATCTAAACGTGGTGAGAATACGAAATTGGGACATATATTTCTTTCACTTTCCATTTATACATATATGGAATGTATGGATATTTATTGTGACGAATCGAGTGAACTTTAATTCGTTTCGTTTTTTTTCTTTAAGACAATGTTCTTTAAAAATCTAATAAAAGGGATCCTATTCTCTTCCGCGTAATACTTATGCGAGTACCTCTCTACAATTTTTTAAATACTTTTAATGAAAAGAAAATAAATATTGTGGAAACAAGATAACAATTTTATTTTCGGACAATGTAATTGACTTATTTATAAATCCTATGTTGGATCATTATTTGGACGGCGGAAAAGAAAGAGAGGTAAATTGATTGATCTATCCCTCACGTTCGCGAGTGGCCGTTTCGGATTTAATTTTCTCATAATTCCTCGTAAAATACAGATAAAAGCATAAAGATAAAGATAAGCAAAATGAAGAAAGACAAATTCTTCGATCAAATTAACTAACTTACTTGTCTTTACTACACAGGTCATCGCTTCCTCGACGGATTCGATAAGAAAAGAGATACATTCTACACCATGCAGTGTTGAGGGTATCGAGTCCTTTCGAGGAAGCAATTGATCAGGCGAGCGAAAAACGAAGAAATTTTGGGTGATCGCATTGGGTTTACAAACTTCATCTCATATCTAAAGATTCAGAGAACATATCGTGCAAGTCTGGGCAACGCAATGCGAGTGCAGATGCGACGATTGCGATGGATGCGACGGCGGGGGCGGCGGAGGTGGAGGTGGTGGCGGCGGGGGTGGCACCAAACCGCGGACGATGCTGAGGACGTTGGAAGCAGTGAATTGATACCGCCTCCGGCATTGACGTGTGACGTCGTCGGTCCACTCTCTACTCACATCACCTACGAGAATAAATCGATGAAAAACATATTTCATTGATACATTTCGCGATCGTGGCTTTCTCCGCCGGTTGTAATATTTAACAGGATTATAGCATTCGACTATTCTAGAATCTTCGGTTTTCAATAGTTTCGATTCCTGGTCGTATATTTAAGCGTTGCAGTTTTGCATTTCAGTCTTGAGTCATCTATTTGTACGCAAACACGAGGAAAATTATAATTTGCAAAGATTTTTATCATAATGATGAATAAATATCATAACATTTGCAACTCGCTATTTATATTTTATGTAGAATTAATATAAGTAGGTAGCGTTAGGTAATATAGGTAGTTATCAGATAAAACGTTTCACAACATATAAATTTTCAAGCATCTAAATGTTAAAACTAAACAATTATATAAAGCATTTAATAATATTTATGCGTTATATGTCTGATGTATCAGCGCGCATTTAAAAAGGGGGGGCTACATATGTGGTATATAAGAATTCACTCATACTTATTATTAGCACTTTGATCCAGCTTTGACCGTTATAGGCGTTTAATTCCTTCATTGTTTGTAGACAATTTACGGTCGGTACAAAAATTATAGTTAATAATATTTAATTGATAACAATGACAGTGATTTAATAATATATTTTGATAACTACTTTAATAATAAATAAATAATATAATTTTATAGAGAAAAACATTCTACTCATTTTGTACAAAGTTTTCAATATCTGTTTTACCGATTAAAATTGTAATTGTAAAACGCTAGAAACATCTAGTTTGCAAATAGCGGTCCATTGGAATGAAATGCAAAAAAAGAATCAGCCTCTCTGATTATCAGTTATTCTTTATCTCCTTCTATAGCCCGCAGCTACAGTATATAACGTGATAGTTTCACGAATAATCGTATAATTACGGATAATAGTACGGATAATGATTTCAGATAAGAGTAGGACTTGAATTACATTCAGTAGGTATGCTTTTGTCACGCAATTAATTATAATCTTATTATATCGTTATAACACATTATTTATAATCTTATTATATTAATATAATTAATTATAATATATAATTAATTATAATTCGGATAATCAATCATCGTTCTGACAAATTGTCCGTAAATGAAATTATTACAAATGCAAGAACGTTATGAGACATCGATGTAACAAACTATAAATAAATACCGATGAGAACATGCCGTAACGGTCAAGCTAGATCTTGGATGCTTCTAATACAATTTCGTGTGAATTTATATATTACGTATGTAGATTCTAAATGCGCGCTGAAATTTTTTCCAGATTTACTATACGCAAACTCTAATAAACTACCACAGTACTATCACGAGTTAAATTGATTAAACAATTTTGATGCTGCTCATAGCATCTTGGATCTTAATAATGTTGAATGACGTATTAAAATCTATGAATGATATATTAAAAATAATAATTATATTTGTAAATAATTAATTTATATTGCGAAAAATATTACTCGGCCGGGTGTCGAACCCGGATCTCTGGCATTCCGTGCGAGAGTCCTAAGCCTTTAGACTACCAAGGCAAAAAAAGTTTCGACGCGGATTTAAGAATCTACATACGTAGTATATAAATTCACACAAAATTGTATTATTATAAAGCGTCCAAGATCCAGCTTGACCGTTACAACATCTTCTCATCGGTATTTCGTTTTAAAACTCTCACGGTCCAATCAGATTTGATATTATAAGTGTAAAATCTATACGACTTTCGCACGTTTGATATTTGATCAAAGATCGAGATTCAATCGTGATACTGGTATCGATATAGTCATTCAAAGTTTCGTTCTGTACGCAATTACGCACGTACTTATAGACTTGATTTATAAACTTGATTACAACGATATACACATATTATACGATGACATCTATAATATTTTAAATCTATTTATAATTTATAATTTGACTCTTTATAATTTGACTATTTATAATTTGACTCTTACTTCGCCCTTTTTAATGTTATTGATTATTGTTATATAAAAGAGTCCTCTTGAATTTTTCAATTTTTATTTCTATTTACAATATTTAATTACCGTTAATTGCGCTGGCACGATTTCGCGTTTAGAATAGAGATGCACGCACCTGCAATATCTGGCTTGCCTCAAAGGCCGTTCCTGGCAGTAACACAACCGGACTGCTAACGTGTCCGCTCTCGACGCATATCATGTTAGGAAATTCGTCGTCGCCGAAGTCCGGGATGTCGCGCGCCTTCTCCTGCCAAGGATTCCAAACGACCGTGTCGGGAAAGTTGTACTTTTGCACGCGCATCTTCCTACCGGAAACAACATTCGTGATGATATGCTCCGGCTGCGTGTTCTGATAGATCCGGTCGGTCCATTCGCACACCGTGACGACGTCGCGGCCTTCTTGGTAGATTTGGTTGTCCCTAGTCTGTGCGCGCGTGAATGAAACAATTTGTGTGTGAGACAAGGACTGCGTGCGGCCGCGATACGTAATCGCTTCGACGTGTGCCCCGCCGCGCCGCGGAGTTAATGGAGCATCGTACTACACCGCTCTAAGCACCGACTCTTTAATGACTAGTCTTTAGATATATATGTAATGATAGATCCTTTTTGCGCAAGTTTTAAAATGGACTCTCTCCACGCACACGCCGGTGATGCTGAGTCATTAATAACCATGAGCTAATTAAGATTAATTGAAAATAAACGATTCTTTTCCGTGAGTCTTAACAGTAAAATTTTTAATAAAGTATTTCGATCAATTTATATTTTAATTAATGTAACTATATAAGTATAATTACTATAATTCAACAGAAAACACAGGCTTACGCTACCTTGTCGAGGAACGTGCACCCGTGCAGTCCCGTGATTTGACATCTCCTGACATCGGGTACCTTGAAATAGGTGTGAAGGAGCAGATTAAAGGAGAAGGGATCTTCTCTGCTCGGGTTGTATACGCCAATATTAAAATGCAGCTCCTTCTCGCGTAGTATTAGCCTGTACGTTAGCCTGAATTGTGAATTCCACAGTGATCTCGTGAATTCATTATCCATTATCGAGAATATCGCCTCGATGTCCCCGCTGGGCAATCGCTCCGGCGTCTTCTCCACGTTCCAACGAATGATCCTGGCAAAGCCGTGGGGTGGTCCGTACGTCCATGTTCCGAATTGTGCTGCGAAGATAAATATCGGATTAACGTCTTCGTTGTGTGCGTGAAGCATATATATGTATATGTACACAAAAAAGATGTACCATCAGTATGTAATGTAGCATACACAAGGATAGTTGGACAAGTTCTCGATACAGAAATGACGTACGTCACAAATGAAACTGCTAAAATTTTAGACAAGTTTGATCTTTTACAAAGCTACTATTTAAATTTCAGACAGATGCGTTTATTAATTTCTTTGTTTCGGTCGTGTAAAGCAACCAACTTTTGTTTCCATTATGGGCAATGCACTCGCCCACATTTCTTCAATTGCAGTCGCAAAACTCCATAAAAAATTGGTTGATTTAGACAACTAATAATGAAATAATGAAACTAATGAACGCATATATCTATCTGAAATTTTAACATTGTGAAGGATTAAACTTGTCTAAAATTTTAGTAGTTTGATATTTGTGGCCTTATTTCTGTGTCAGATTGAGAAACTTTTAAACTACTCTCACATGCACATCACAAAAAAAACGACTTACCCACTAGTGATATGTTTGAATCTTGGTTTCCTATGATTTTTGAGATCGCTGAATCCGAATAGAATTTCAAAATTCAAAATGGCGTATCCAATATGTTGTAAAATTTTGAAAAAATAATTGAATTTTTATAAAAATAATAATTATGCTAAAATTTTCAAGGTTACTAAATCCAAATATAACAAATTTTTTAATTCAAAATGGCGTATCTAACATAACGGTATCAAATTTGGAAAAATAATAGAATTTTTACAAAAAATAATTATCTTAAGGTTTTCGAGGTCGTTGGTTGAGTCCAAATATGACATCAAAATTTTTTAATTAAAAATGACGTGTTCTCCAGTATAGCGGAACAAAATTTGAAAAAAAAAAAAAAAAAGAAATAAATTATTATAAAAGTGTATATTCTAAAATTGTTGAAGTCGTTGAATCAAAATACCAGAATTTTATTTTTCTAAATAATAGATCAAAAACTTTGTTTTATTTAAAAACAATTAATTAATTTAAATTTAAACAAAACATTATATTAATGTACAACATACTTTTTTATTAAAAAAATATTTTATTTTTAAAATGTTTAAAATTAAGTAATACAAGCATGAAACAATAAAAGCATGAAATTTTATTGTTATCAATGATTAAGTTTAGACTAATATATATCAATGATTAAGTTTAGACTAATATATATCAATGATTACAGACTCCTTTTAATTAATAATAACATGAAAAATAATGTGTATAATACAATAAAGACTTATAGGAGTCAACCCTGATTATACATTAGCGATATTTACGATTATAATAATTAGACACAAAGCTTTGATATCATATGCATCAGATGTGATCGCATATGATATCAAAGCTTTGTGTCTGATTATTATACCAGCGTTGACTCTCCTATAGCTTTTATTGTATATTATACACATTATTTTTCATGTTATTATTAATTAAAAGGAGTCTATAACTTAATCATTGATATATATTAGTCTAAACTTAATCATTGATAACAATAAAAGCATATTAAATGGACGGGCAAATGAGAGCAAAAATAGACGCAGTTATTCACGCATATATACATAAAATGTGTATTTAGATCCAAAAATTATTGCTTAAAAATCAGACGTTTCGGCTCTATTCGAACCATCATCAGCGATATCCAAGTACAAGATATGTATATTAACTCAGTAACGTTTTGGTCCTAATAAGCAGCCAAACAAGCTTCCTGAAATTCAAATTTGGAAAGCATCTCTAACAATTAACTATTTGACTAAGTGAACACTAAAGATAGATGTGTATAATTAAAGAAGGAGTGTTCACTTAATCAAACAGTTAATTGTTAGAGATGCTTTCCAAATTTGAATTTGAGAAAGCTCATTTGGCTGCTCACTAAACCAAAACGTTTACTGGATTAATATGTCTTATACTTAGACATCACTGATGAATGGCTCGAATATAGAGCTGAAATGTCCGATTTTAAATTTAATAATTTTTGCATCTAAATACATTTTATGTATGCACGAATAATTGCGTCATTTGCCCGTCAATTAATATACTTTAATTGTTATTATTTATTGTCTCGAGAGGTCAGATTTATGTAATTTACTTTTTTTAATTGTTTTATTAATTTTTTACTTGTCTCATGTAGTTTGAATTTTTAAATTCTAATATTATATTCGAATTCAACGACGTCAACAACTTTAATACTGAAATCGTAACGGAAATCTAAGAAACCTTTTCTTACACACTGGTAGCACGAAGATCTCATCGTCGCTAGACTGCGAAGGGATTAATCGTATAAATATCGCTACTATTTTTAATTGTTTTTTTTTCTTTTTTAATTAGACTCAGTTAAATTTTCATGGTATTCGAGTTGGCTCTTTTTACCAGAAGCTCGGATTCGCGTAAGATCTTCGCCCTTTAAACTGTTTCGTCAAATTATTTTCTTTTCTTTCCTATACAACCGTAAACATGACGTGTATCGCTTCATCTATTATACTTACGAAAGACGAACGGTATGCCGCCCCTAATCGCTTTCTTTCCGTCGAACACAGCTTGCTTACTGAAACCAAAGATCCAGCCGTTGGAGAATGAAAAAAAATTGATAATCGTGTATTATAATAGAAAGAATACTCGTTTATAAGTTTTATTACAACCACCACATTGGATATTTTAATTGTAATTTTATTATACATATATTACACGTATATTATGTTTTCTATCTATTGTTTCTCATTATTTAACAGGACAAATATCCCTATATGGAAAATCGAAGAAAATATATTATTTAAAAACGATGCGAGAATTTATTTGTTCGCGCGTTATGTTTTTACGCCCAGATGCGAAAAGCGCAAGTATTATTATTATTCCCTTTCTGTAGCGAAAAAAAAAAAAAAACAAAGAATCTACGATTTGTCGATAACATCGAAAAATATGCGGACGAATATCTCTTCCTTCTGTTGTTCGCTGCTATTTCATTGTTATGGTAAATTGCGCACGTATCAGATGTCAGATTAATGAAACTGTCTGTAGATATGCATAATGGGTGATACATAGGTGTAAATATATTTAGTAAATAATTAGTGTTAATAATCAACTATTTCGCTCGTGTAAGAAACAACAATTCATAATATAAACACTCAGGTCAAAGGATTAAACGAGCTAATCTCGAAGTTATTCATTTATTCTAATCTTCGTTACAATCTCTAAGGCTGGGTCCACAACCTCGCTTTAAGGAGCCCTAAGTCGTAAAGCCGTAAGAAATTGACCAATCACAGTCGATTATTTTTCTCGCATTCAACTATGATTGGTCAATTTCTTACGACTTTATGGCTTAAGGTCTCTTAAAGTGAGACTGTGGACCCAGCTTAAACGGTACGGTTTCGACTTCCCTAAGTCTTCATCAGCCGTAAATTATAAACCCCATATAACAATCGTAAAAACCCCATATAATAATCATAAATAAATCATCCCGTGAACGCTTTATGTATAAATTTGATAAAAACATCTCATTTCCCTCTCAGAATTACAAATGTCAGTATACGCTAACATTCTTATATCAGTCATATCTAAATCCTCGCTACTAACCGAAGAATTGGCTCTTAATTTAGATATGATTGATGTAAGAATGTTAGCGTATACTGACTTTTGTGATTCTGAGAGGGAAATGAAATGTTTATATTAAATTTATAAAGCGTTTACGGGACGGTTTATTTGTGATTATTATATGAAGTTTTTATGAGATTGTTATATGAGGTTTATAATTTACGGCTGATCAAGATTTAATGAAGTCGGAACGTACCGTTTAGAGATTGTACGAAGATTAGAATAAATTAATAACTTTGAGATTAGGCTCGTTTAATCCTTTGACCTGTGTGGATGTTTATATTATGAATTATATGTAAATATTTATTGAGCAAATTAATGATTTGTACTGAGTGAGACACAGCAAAATTCTAACAATAAAGCGTTTAATAAAAGAAGATTTATTTAATGCAACTTTTATTGAACTTTTAAATTATTAAAATTTAAGAGATATATATATATATATATAATTAAAAGTTGAAAATATAGCAAAGATTGAAAGATGCTTGGAATAAATAATTCACTTTCGTTCCTCTTTTTGAGCTTTTTACATTCTTGCAAACGCGGTTTAGACTCTCGTACGAGAGTTCTATTGGAGCTCCTCGTTTAACTAATTTATGAGGACCGCGCAGAATTTTACGATCGCGTATTCTGCTGAGGATAGAGACGAGTTGTGTCGATGCATAAATAACACTGCGAGGGTAGTTCATAAAATTTGACGGCGCAAACAGGTCAATATTGGTTTCGCAATTAATCTTGTAGCGTGATTGCTATATTGCGTCTTGCAAAACTATGAAGCTCGACAAGTAGCATTATTAACATAAATAAGTTATTGTACCTCATCGATTTAGAGACGTATCGACGCTAATACCATGCAGGGCCGTGCTTTTATCACTCTTGTAGTCTGAAATTCTCGGAAAGCGAGACAATATATAGTCAAGTCGATAAACAATGCTCGATTATATATATGGCTTGCGGGAATTTTTCTACAGAGAAAACAGTTTTATAACTAGGCTGCAGAGAGCATAGTTATTATAGTTGAAGTAAAAAAGAAATTGAATATGAAAAGGTCAATAGAGAGTAACGAAGTTACTGTTTCCGTAAAAAGAAAAAAAAACGACGATCTTTTTATTCTTCGTCGTTTTGTTCCATAATTTTTTGTAAGGACGCAGATGAATATAACATTTACGTATTTCATTATATAGCGCAGCTAAATACTTTATAGATCTGACGAGAAAGAATCCCTAAGATGATTCGTTCCGTGTATGAGGTTGATTGGCACAGTTATAGGAGAAAAAATCTTACCCTCTTCTTAACCAAGGGGTAAACCGCTGAGAGCATTGCGGTGTATAGATTCGAGACATTTCTAGGCATTATTTAGACATTATTTAGGCATTATTGGGCATTATTGGGCATTATTAGGCATTGCTTAGGCATTAGTGGGGCATTAATGTGCGCATTATAGTGGGAATTATTAAATTACTGAGCATTATTTCGTTTTATTTTTAAACCGACGATTGTTTTATGTCAAATAATATATTTACAATACGTAAAAAAGTGTCAATATTAAATAAATTATAAATTGCGACTTCACGGTATGTTATTCATGGATAATACTAATATAATACTTATATACATGAATAATACTTATATAACCGTCTAACATATTCATCTTCTTGTTAACCTAAAAATTTGAATGAACCGTTTGGCACTGTAATTTATGTTAAATTCAACACATTTTTTCCATTAATGTGACAAAATATACGACAAATATAAAACTGCAACACGATATAAATTAAATAATATAGTATAAATATAAAGAGGGCAACAAGCCAAATAAATTAACAAATAATTTAATTTAAACAATCATATAAACATATCTAAAACAAACGTTTCGACTCCGATCGAGTCATTTTTTTTTTCAATGTCACATAAAATATATAAAGTATTATAAATTAAACAAAATGATGTCAAGGGCGAGAGTCAATAAGAATTTTCGTTTAGCAATAAAATATATAATCAGTCATTTTCAATAAAATTAATTCAAACACTACTCAATATTAAATAGTCTACAAACAACCATTATAAACTAAAATACATTGTATACATTCTTCATTAAGTCAAAAAATATTCTCAATCTGTGCAAGTTTTAGTCAATATTGGTGACGTAAGCATAATTAATCCTTGTCAATAATAAAAGAAAAAGAAGTAACATGTCCAAAAATAAAAATTCCAAGTCACAATATAGTAAAACATTAGTAAAATATTAGGTGTACAAATTAGTTCGGTCCATTTTTTGTGTTGAAAATGCATTTATTTTAAAATAAAATTAATGAACAGATTAATTAAAGTATTGTCCACCGCTGGCTACTACTTCTTCCCATCTCTCAGGCGATTTTCGAATTCCATCTCGAAAAAATGACTTATCTTTGAAAGCGATCATTTTTTGGAAAACAAACCGAACTAATTTGTACTCCTAATATTGTAATTAAAAATTAAATAAGATAATTTGCAGCAAACCGAAATGACAATGGCCTAAATTAAATAATGCCTAAACTATGTTCTTTGTATTGAACTTACTTCATTTTCTATTTTTTTTATTAATAAAAACATTGTTTGGGCATTACTAAGCATTAGCGGGTATTATTGGGCATTATTTGGGCATTACTAGACATTAGCAGGTATTACTGGGCATTACTAGGAATTTAATGGGTATTACTAGGCATCTTAGGCATTACTAGCATAGATATTTATATAACACTAGATCGCTAACTGGACTCTAGTACATGATTCCGAAAAGTATGTACTAAACCCATGTCACGTGTCCGTGACGTTGGCGCATTACTAGCAGCCGACGCATCTGGAGACAATAAAATACAAGAATGATTGCGACTTACCTATGAAATATTACCCCTTGATTCTTTTTTCCACTTAAACGGCGGCAACTTTTAACACGATAATTGATAATGGCATTGTAAATTTTCCAAAATCACGCACAAACGAACGTTACACGTACGTATATCGCCCATGTGGCTTTACCGCGGTCGTTACACAATAGTATATACACGTGACCGTTTCATTCCGACGTCACGCTTCGTAATACACAAGTTTTGGAATCAATTTTTATGCACGGTACATAGAGGAGTTAGCGATCTAGTGTTATATAAATATCTATGATTACTAGGCATTATAGTGGGCATTACATAAAAAATTTAGCGGTAATTTCCAGAAATTAGGCATTAGTAACCATTGGTGTAGAGGATTTTGGTCAGCGGTTTACCCCTTGTTCTTAACAATTAGACTTTTTTACACAGGTTTCCTAATTATCCTACCAGTCATACAATTTCGTAACGATACCTGCAAGAGATATTTCTTATCAGTATTCTAACAATTTACAAATATTTAGATGTAAAATGTGTTGAAACAAGCCGTTGTCGAAATTTGTAAATTTTTTTTCGGTACGTACGGCTGCGAAACATTCGTACGATTCTGAGAACATTTTGAACAAGTTAGAAAATTCGTTGATCCCTTTCGAATTAGAACGCTCTCAAAGCGGTGATATCCACAACGATGATGCGAAAAGAGAGAGACGGGGATGTCGCGTTGCGTGAACATCATGGAGAAAGAGAAAAGGAGAAAGAGACGAAGAACTACAAAGCCGGAGGGCGGATGTAGGATGACCATTAGTCAAGCCTGTCAGGGGTCGCGGAGATGTTCCTAAGAAGGAGCTTGAGGATACACTCGGGACCCAAGTCTGCGCGAGGAGGATTCGCGAAATCAAAACGATATCGATATAACACGTAGATTACGTTTCTTGAGCTGTGTTTAATTTTCAATTTGACCGATAAAAAAATGCTTATCAAATTGCTTGAAGAAATTCGCTAATATAATCGAAGACCAGATAGAAAAATGTATAGGCAAAAAGTTCCAATATGCGCTGAATTGCCATCTGACTGGCGATAGCTGATCGAGACAATTAGAACCATCAAGTGAAAATGAATCCCCCGTTTGTGCGAGCCGAAAAGTGATATCCGATTGTGCCATTCTGATTATCGCTTTTCGCGCACCGATCAATCCTGGCAGCCAACGATGAAGGGAGTTAATGACGAAATCTCGATTCCAGAACTATGCGCTTTCATCACCGCGCGAATGCCGCCGTTCGGTATTCTCTCGCAGCAATACGAATGTAATCCATTTTCCTGGATACGTAAACCGCGAAGAAGGAGGAGAAGGTAATCCTATCCGTTTGCACGATCCCGAGGCGAACGGAACATGGGAACAGAGATGGGAGAGACGGACAGATAGATGGATCGCGACAACCCGAATGTCACACAGCGAAAGGAAGAAAGACACACATATAGAGAAGGCGAGGCAGAGAGAGAACTTATGCCCGAGAGAGGACGAAGAGGGTAGAAGGGAGGATGAATGCGAGAGAGAGAGAGAGAGAGTGGGAGAGCCAAGGGATGAGAGGGAGCGAGAGGGTAGAACGATGTACCACCACGAAGTACGACGACGCGGCGGTAGGAACGCGGCTGACGCCGAACAAAAACGATCGGCGCTGTCTGCCATGCTTTTTGCGGGCATCACAGTTTCCAACCTCTCTCTCTCTCTCTCTCTCTCTCTCCTCCTGGTCGTTTCTAGCTGCTGCTGGTATCTCCCGTTGCCGCTTGCTATACGCCAGGCACCCAATTCTCGACGCGGTTACGCCCGGCATTCGCGGGATATCGTCGTCGCGCAACGCGAGTATACAGGGTGTTCGGTAATTGGCGGTGCGCGATGGAGTGGTGAGTCGATTTAGATGGAAACAATTCTTTTTTCCTAATGGGAGAGAAAGGGGGAGGGGAGGGGGAGGGGAGGGACCGATTGCAGTCCCTATATGCTTCAACTATTGCATAACTGCAGAGATTGAAGAATCTTACTAATCTTAGTCAGGTGTAATATTGATGACCACGTCGGTGGCGCACTGAGAGAACGATAGCATTAAGCCGTAATCACCCTAGCGATTGCGCGATTGTGATTGACGATCGAGGATTATTCCTCAACCAATCGGAACAGAGCAATCGGTGACCGCTTCGCTCTGATTGGTTGAGAAATAATCGTCAATCACAATCGCGCAATCGCTATAGGATGATTACGGCTTAAGTATTCTTTGTGTATGAGCTTGTATCTCCGCTAGTGATCGTAGCGATGCAATGGTCCAATGAATACAACGATCGTCTTCGCAATAGCGGATATGCTCGCGTCATTCACACCTAGATTTGCGCACCAAGTCGTGGTGTATATTTCCACGATATCTCCAATGAGGCAAGGGGATAAGTTACAGCGAATTAACTCTCACGGCACGTACGCTATACGCGCTTTTTACGAACGCAGCAATTTTCAATTGACTTCTTTTTGTCGACTGTACACAGCCACACGAAATTACGCTGGTCTCTCCTCAACATCGAGATATCCCGAATCCCAAAGGATCTCTTCCCGCATTATTATCTCGCGCGCTCATTATCTCTGACCATAAGGAGAACGCAACGAGGATTTGACAACGATTCCAATGTTCCTCGCGCGGTTTCTTACACGGTGAATGGGTTTCGAGAGAGTTTGCGGCATAAAAGGAATATTAATGAGCGGGCAAGTGAAAAATTACCCTTCGGGCTTTAATGAGTCGTTAGCAAGTCAGAGATGCTAAACAGCCAGCGAATCATCGATACGCATTAAAACAAGTATAAAGAAAAAAAAAAAAGAAAAAAAAAGACAAAGAAACCGAAGGTAGAGAACGGTGAAAAATTCACCCGCGGTTTTGATGAATGTCCTGTGAAACTCTCAAGAAACCAGAAATATTACATAAATGATGGAGAATATGAGCACAATCTATTCGCCGTCGGATTTTGTTGTAACGAGCATCTTGATTTACATCGACCTGTCGCTCCGATCGGATTCGTTTACGCGATTTGCACACTACGATATTTAATTTCGCGGTACAAATAACGGAAACCGAATGTTGCTTAGGCAACGTATGCGTAAAGTTATAATATAAAAACAAGATTTAATACCGGTTGACTTTTGAGAAGAACAAGCGAAATATTGATCGTAAACAACGGTGGAATTTTAATCTCGTATCTTCCCACCGGCCGGCGTCGTTAACTGTTTCGTAAAAATTATCTGCATTTTATTCGCGCGGTAGTTAGATCAATCACGGTTCTTCCTCCTGTAGAACAGGCAACAATACGTTTGCACATGTGAAAACTAATTATCGGTACGACAGAGCGATATGTAGAGCGTCGATCATGAATCGACAGGATTATAAATAAGGCGTGACTGTGCGCTTTTGCAGCCGAAGACAATTACACGCGCAGCGCTTCTTGCAATCAAGCTGTATCTCTCTTTCTCTCTCTTATAGAACTGGAACGAATTCGTCGGAATTATATCGACTCGCGTCATCCACGTCGCATGTATCTATAACACAATATTGTACAACCGCGTGACAAATACAGTCTTAATGAAATTACTTATAATCACGTATAGACGAGATGCCCTGTAAAGCCGTAATCACCCTAGCGATTGCGCGATTGTGATTGACGATTGTGGATTATTTCTCAACCAATCGGTGACTGCTTTCCTCTGATTGGTTGAGAAATAATTCTCAATCGTCAATCACAATCGCGCAATCGCTAGGGTGATTACGGCTTCAAATTCATAATATTATAATTTATATCATATCCAATTTTAGGAATCCAATTATTTTTGATAATTTCTATAGGTTGCCGCTTAATAGGTATGCATATCGTTCATTTAACTAAAACAATGAGGTTAAACAATTGAATTCAAGGAAACGAGTTTTTTTATTTATTATTCATTAATGTCCATTTCTATCAATGTATGTAGATTAACTTTAATCTCGGTTTAATTTATTCTTTTTCCTTTATTGATTCTTAGAACTGTAAAAAAAATGAAAAGTTAAAGTTAATCTATGTTGGTAAAAATGGAAATTAGTATCATAAATTAATATCGACGTTGTCGATAAATAATTGTAATAATAAATAAAGTAGATGTAAAGTTTTTTTTTTATCGTTCTTCGTGTAGTTCAACAATTTTACGTGGAATAATGTCGCGACCCATATAAATTGGATTATCAAAAATATCGTAAAGGAGAGGGGGAAGGGGCAAATAATGACGGGCGGCAAATAGTGTCGCATTTTAATTTCTCCTATTTCCCGCATCTATTTTATAATTGTACAGATAATTCACGAGCATCTAATCATCTTTTGAAAATGTAGCTAAATTATGAAGTCGAACAAAGAAGAAAATTTTGCCCAAAATTTTGCCTTCATGAAACAAGATAAAACCTGGAACTTTATGGTATTTCAGGTTATATTTTTTGATTGCTAAATTTTTGAATGAGATTTAATCCATTCTGTAATTGTATGTTTTTATTTATATTTTGATATAATCCCTATATTTGTAAATAATATCAATTTGGTTTCTCTCAGTAAAGTTACGAAGGAAAAAATAGCTCCTGGAGCAAGTAACGATAGTTTACTGTGGGGTATATAGTGACTTAAACTTATCAAAGCAAATCGATCAATCACAGTAGATACTGTCAGGTGATAACGTGAGCATTAAGTAGCAAATTTAACATGTTGATTTCTTTAGTTGCTTAATCTTACGTTTAAGTTTCTTTATATGCTAAGGCCACAACCATTTATATTTAGTCGCTCTGCGAGCAAGGCTGAGTTTTTGAAACTCGAGAGAAAAAGTGATCTGTCCACGATTGTAGGTATTTATAGATGCTAATATAAATTATCACATTCAAATAGCGATATCGACATTCCGTAATATGATAAGATGATTAAAATCCACGGAGATACTCTTCAAATATGTACGGAAATAGATTAAGTTAGGTTTTGTTGTTTTGTTCGTGGAAACAAAGATACGGAGAAAATCTGTTAAATAATTATACATAAATAATTAAAAAAGTCGAGTCATATACCACATACTGGATCTTAAAAGAAAGATTCTTTCAAGATGTTCTATACGTTGATAGCTCTCAATCTCTTCTAAGTTTCACACAGATGGTGTATAATTATTTTTTGAAGGCCGATTCTTGTCAGGACATGGTCAGGAAATTATGTTTCGACAAGCAAAGGAGACTTATTAACGTTTCGTTCCAATTTGACAAGTACTATATTTAAATACATGACTTATTACTAAATGACTTGCAATGAATCACATAACTTCACGTTCAACATATTTATAAAGAATTTTGCAGCCTTAACATGTCTCGACATTATAAAAGAAATACATTAAGAAATTTTATATAATTAGGAGTGACCAACTTTAATAATAACTCTCTTTGATTCTTATCTGTATTTTAATAATAATTCTTTTCGATTCTTATTATTTTTACATGTATTAATTATTATTGATTTTTGTATACTGAGGATGGCCACATTTAGGGCCGAAACGTAATGTAATTTTACTTTAGAATATAGATAAATCTTACTAACACGATTCAGTATATGGTATATGCTCGACCTTTTAAATTGTTTATTTTCATGCCACTTACATTAGAATACTTTTTAATTGTAAATAATTTATAAATTTTTTACTAAATTTTTAAAATATATACATATATATATATATAAATTAAAATTTAGACGCAAAAAAACTATAGCAAGCTAAGTATATTGAATAATGTTATATGTACTAATATATCATATATTAATAAATAAAATTCTTTTACATAATTGCAGAGTAAAGAAATTAAGTTGTTGTCTAATCAAAACGTCAAAATGAAAACCAAATAGGAGATAAAAACTGTGTATTATATGTAATTATCACCATTTTTCCCTCTTAGAGTATCACTATATTTGTTCTTAGGGTGGGGCAAATGGTGACAAAAAAAAAATGTAGATTTCAGTTCTTATGAAAATTTAATCTTTATACATGACTTATGGGACCTTTAATTAAATTTTTCGTATATTTGAAGGTGGAAAATGCCTTTTTATTGAAAAATCGTATCTTGTAATCTTGAAATTAGCATTACAAGGGCGAGTGAAAAAATCCAGCACTATTTGCCCCTCTTACCCTTAATACGACTTCTAGGTTTTGGCATCGAAGAGCTGAGATGGATTTCGTGGAATTATTAAGTGTCAATTAACTTCTCTTGAGATATCCGGTTCCTTCCAGATGTAACGTAGAACTTTGGAATCAACTAATTCCGAATTAATATTATATTATCGTTAACAGTTGAAAGTTCTTTGATAAGTTTTGCGGGCGCTTGTGGCACTTCACCTCGTGAGTAATTCGACGCCCTCGAGAGAGAATCCCTCTCGGAGTCTTGCAGTCGCAAAGATACGGCAAAATGCAAGAAGCGGATGCCACGCATTATAAGTGTATTAAGTGTTGGAGAAGCGGCTACTCATCTGCTACGGTTGCAATTTACAATCGGTCAGTGAAATTCGTCTCAGAATCGTGATATCGAGAATTATCGTGAAAAAGTGAACCCCTTTCGGTGACCAATACCAAGATAATTTCGGAACTGCTACCGGGATAATTCCGATTGCACCGTCATATTGTACAGTGCACTAAAAACCGAGTGTGGGGCGAATTACACAAAATATGCTTTCAGTTTGTTGATAAATTGTGTCAGTGTTCTTTTGCATTAATTTTTTTACATAATATTTATGTTATTTTTTAACATATTGTCTTGTATCAAATTAATATAAGAAATATTATGTAAAAAAATACTGGCAAAATTTGTCAACAAACTGTGAAAGTATACATATTTTTTCAATAAAATTAATGTTTGTGATATGTTAAATTTATGTATTTCATTTATATTCATCTTAAAATTTACGTTTTTAAAACACATTATTTTTATATTATTTGTTTATTTACTTACAAATTGTATTATTTCGAAATGTTTAAACATTAATTTATAACACAAAATACTTAAATAATAATTATATTACGTCAAATTAACACTCGAATATATTAAAAATTTAACACAAAATTGTAACAAGAATTTGAATAAATCGTTTCTAACACGAGTACGAAACGTTTCACTGCGTATACATTATTTCGAGTCGATTCACTATGGAGTAAAATCGATGAATATTGAATTATGTAGTGAAAAAAGATAGGTTTAGTTGAATGTTCGTAGAGGAGTTAAAAATCCGGGATAATATAAAAATCTGGAAACGAGACTCTATCAATGTTATTTGGAACTACGTTGCCGCGTAAACTAAACATGTATTTTATTTTGAATTTGTAATGAATCTAATCTCGCATTGAAACCTTCTTTTAGAAAGAAGAAGAAGAAGGCAGAATGGTCGATCGCGGCACGATGGCTTCAAGAAATCTCGAATTTTACTGATAAAAATATTTACAATCAATCGAAAAATCATTTGTCCAATTCACTCACTATACATTATTTAAGAGTCAATCGTGTAATTTCATTTTCAAATACTTTGGATGACAGGAGCGTTTGAATATTGCGAGTCAAAATGTAAATAAAATCGCACAAGTGCAAGGTCAAAGTATCCGAATGCTGATATTATAGAAGTGAAAGTTCGTGGCCAAAAGTCCGAGTCTATTCGAGAATATCTTGGTATGAATATACACTGAAAAAAAATGATGTTATATCAACAGCATTATTTTAATTGGAAATAATCTTATTGATTTAAGGGGATGCTGGAGTTACCGACGGAACGCTTATTTCGTATTTCTCATGCCATTTCGTTTTCCTTATACAGAATAACAATTCCTTCTCCGGAATAAAAGAAAAAACACAAATAAATGCAGAAAAGTACAAACCGGTATGAGAATCCCCCAAAAATTGTAAAGTACAATTTTCTGTTACCATGTAGATTTTCTTTCTTCATATAAACGATTTATTATTTTTATTAATTTCTTATATATAAACAAATGCAAACATATATCCAAACAAAAAATACTTTCCCGTATTTGACTAATTTATAAGAGTATCATGAGACCTTAAAATTATGATTTTGAAGCTTACAAGAGAAATGGCATGAGAAATACGATTTGAGTGTAACCTCACATTCAAGCGATATATAGTAGAACAAGAAATGTACGTAACGTTTTACTTAATGGCTTATTTAATGTACATATAGAATGTTTTACTTATGTTAATGTACGTAAATATTTTCTTGATGTATGTAATATTTTAATTGGAATTAAAAATCTATTTTATCGATTAAGTTCGGCTAGGTTATAAAATAAATAACATTTTGTATTAAACAAAAAGCATATAACGTATTTGTTTCATTAACGGTATTATTAAATTGACAAAATTATTTTCAACTAATATAACAAAATAATAATAATAATGTTGATATAATATAATTTTTTAAAAGTATAATAACGAATATACTTTTGATACGAGTCTATCAGCTTGAATGATGAAGAAAAAAAAGGAGGAGCCAAAGAAGAGCATATAATCTCAGCATATTATAATTCTCATTATCTAAACTGGACATCCATGGCGATAGATAACCAGACACCGCGGTCTCACGATGATAATTATCAATGATGCACAGAAAATGAAACTGTGTTCTCCCATAACGCAAGGAGTGACAGGGCGAAGGCCGGAAGGAATCTGTTCTTCGAAGTAAATAGATGAAAACGAAGTCATGACCTGCCGTAAATAAACCCAAACCGTATCCGTTTTTCTCGTCAGAGGATATATTACGTCTTTTCGCATGTTCGCCATATTATAGAGATGCCGATATCTCGACTTTCCTTTATCTTCCGAATTAAGTTCGTCTCCTTGTGGATATAATCCGGAAGTTAATCTCGCGCGTTTTCGTCAGCCCCACACGGGAGTAAGTGCGGATATTTAACCATGCATCGAACTCGAGCGAGGACACCCGGTACATGTCGAAGTTATCCGCTTCGAGCTCCGCCGAAGCCAGTGGTTTTTGCGTTTTCCCCGGATCCCGGCAGGAGCAGTAGCACCATCGACAGCACCAGCAGCAGCAGCAGCAGCAGAAGCAGAAGCAGCAGCAGCAGCAGCGGCAGCAGGGCGAGGCTCCGTAGGGTTCAGGGACTCTTCTACCCGCAACCAACCCCCGCGTCGCGTCGCTCGCACTGTACCCGTCTCTACCACCACCGTGAAACTTTGTTTAACTAAGGCCGGCAAGAAGCAAACCTATTTATACTGGGTCGGACGCGTTCGCGGTGTACGGCCACGGGCGTTACTGCTCTTGTCGGGGCGAAGTTGCTCCTAGTCGGAGCGGGCATGGGAACCTAACGGACGCTGATAAACGAGGAAATATGCCCGGCAAAAAGGCCGCCGTGTAATTTTCCGTCGTACCTTGCGCGCGTTAAATCACCAACTGCGGCTCCCTGCGAGATCGCACAGACGATCCGAAAGCCTAAATCAGACGAAACAAATTCGCATTTTCGATTGCCTCGACTATAGCGTTTCCGAGAGCTTCATTATTTAACGCGGGCTCTTGAATCCTTTGATGCGCGATCCCATTCACGAACGCATCATTAAACACGCTCCTGTCATAGGTATTGCTATTAATATGTAGAATTGGAGGGGAAGAGAGCGAGAGAATATAAAATATATATCTGCCTTTCTCGATATTTTCCATTCTTTTGAACCAAAAATACTGAACTACGAGGAATAAAAATTAAAATTCGTAACAGTCTAACTGTCATCGTAATATCTTTTGGTGTAATCGATCGTAAATCCGAGGTGGATTATGCCATAAATGGATACATCGACTGTTAGATATAGTGAATTGGAGAGATCTTGATGGAATATCAACCAAAATCTATTTATATATATATATATATATATATATATCCGTTAGACGCATAAATTTCATTTTCTATATACAGTCAAGTGTCAGTATATATTAATTAAATTATATCATCTATTATAATCAATCAAAATTAAATCTGAATTTTTTGTATGTAAATAACTCATATTTGATTTATTGGCGGATCCATAAAGAAGGGGTTATATGGCTTCTTCTTTCTAGAAGTCTTCTTTTTTAAAAATATTTATAACAAAATGTTACATACATTTTTAATATTTTTAAAATGCTTAATCACAATTTTAATATTTCAAAAATATCTTTTAATTTAAGGAACTCCTAAAGTTGTGTTAATATAATTTTAAATTAAATATTTTATAAATTTTATACATTTAAGTAGTACTTTTTCAATGTACACTGGCCAACAAAATTAACGCAAAACTTGTTTCATTCTGCAAAAATAGACAAATTTCAAAACAGAATAATTTCGTAAAAAATCGTCGTATCGAGATGTTTAAAAAAGCATTTTACAGCTTGAAACCTCTACTTTTCAGATCACTACTTGAAGAACCGGTTTCGCGGGGATTTTATGAAGTTACACAAACATAAGTGAAGATATATCAGATCTCAAAATTTTTTACAAAATTTGCGGAGTTCCACGGGATGGACTAAAAATTGTACACAAATGCGATTTATATCATCCGAAAGAGCGAATCTTTACCTTTAATTTGCTGGATCTGCCGATCAATTAAACTGATTTGTTTCATAACACTCGAATATGTAGATTCTAACAAGTCTGAGTTCCATCAAACAAGGTACATAATGAAGACCAGAGAGTCTTCCAAAAAAGATAATTTTCTAACAAATTTACATCAGAAATACAATGTTATTTTTTATTCCACGCGACGCGATGCGACGGTAGCAATGTTATCCAAACTTAACCACGGCAGTCACGAATTATTACCGCGTTTATTGTCGAGTCACGATAACAAGCTGATTTGGCGGTTCCTTACGATCATCACACGTCGGTGCATAAATGAACGAGTGGGTTGTGGTTGAGCGAATTCTTCGGCGGTGATGCAGCCCGTCACCGTTGCCGTTGCAGGCGGGATTTTAAATTTCATCACACGACCACCGGACCAGACATTTCAGTTTCGCTCAATGACTGTTAATTGGGCGGTTTTTACATATACCATGAAGAAAACTGAACATTTCGATTTTTCAAAATATAATTGTCTCAACGCAGTAATAACGGCGAGCTCTCGTTAATTATCACGAATAAAACGTATTGCGCGATTTATGCTGATAAAAGATGAAATCATTACGAATCGTCATAGCTAATTGTATGTTTATAAATTTTATGCAAATAAAAGTTCACACACGTCCTGCATTTATTCGGCGATAAACACGGGACCATGGATACGAGCTTTTGCAATCCTCACAAGCGCGGTAAATGTAACGTCGAATGAATTCCACGTCCCTGAGGAAGATTTGAGCATAGAGTACTTCACGTCCAGCAAAACACGCAATTATTTTACGGCTTAAGCCCGCGCGTTCCGCCTTGAGCGAGTTTCTTGCCCGCGTTTTCTCGCGCGGAGCTTTTTCGTCGTCGTCGTCGAGTTCGCTGGTTTGCGCGCGCTCCCCCCCCCCCCCCCCCCCGGTTCCGTTCAAATTCGCTCGGGATAACTTACAATTAGCATAAAAAGACTCGCTCTTCTCGCATTAGGCGCAACTGTGTCATTCGCGGCGTCACGGTCCGTTTAAAAAAGATCGACACGCGTCGCGGCCGTTCGCTCGCAGAACGAGAAAAGGGGCTTTTCCATCCAACTCGGCTTGAGATCATACATACGCGAATGATGGAAGACCTTGGAATCACTGTTCACTATTCATTAGATACGTTCAAATTTCAATTTTATAACGCAATTTCCTGCACTCTCACCGTTACCACTACCACCACGTCGCGCGATTACGTTGCAGTAAATCTGATCTAGATCCATAATTTATGGCACTGATTAACTAATAGCGTTTTTTTCTTGGGATACACTGCACTGAGAAAAATGTCCAATGCGTTTGATCGGTAATAACCGTTCCACTGCTATTTCCGATTAATTTCGATCGGATTCAGGGTTATCCGATGTGGTGACGAACACCTTTATCCGATGAAATGTAATTTCCGATTACAGGCGAACAGAATATGAACCGCCATATGCCTATCCGGATCTTCTGTCCGATCAAGTTGATCGGAAATAACCGTTTGTTATCATTTGAACGGACAATCCGATCGTTATTACACTGCCTGGATATTTTTTTCAGTGTCACTGTAATCTTGCACTACACCAGGTGCGTGTAAGCGCTGCACCAGTGCTGCACTATACAGTGTACATACACCATGGTGTACCCTCTACTTCATGCTATCGTGTTTAATCCTGCTGCCGGCTGACTTCCATTTTCCAATTTTAAATGTTACACTGGCTCTGTACCATCCTTTTGAGATCGTGTAAGCAAAATTCCACTTCGTAAAATTTACATTACACTACAGCCATGGAAACACGTTATTACACTGAATAAGGTTTGCCTACCACTAGCCAAGGAAACACGCTGCACTGTCCGAGTGTTGCACTGGTGGGCGTTAGTGCAACCAAGAGAAAATGTTATAAATATAGTAACAACGTACGACATGATTAATGTAGCTGGGATGGGCGAGAAGGTTTTTAGCTTTTTCAAAGTATGGAACAGTGAACGAAAAATGTCCTTGTACTACGTATTTGTATATATATATGATATTGAAATGACTCGATTTACTATTTCGTGTGATATTACGACAAAGATTAATGAAGTAAACGGTTTATAAAGATCTTTTCAATAAAGAGTTCCGAAAGGAAATTACGTCAAGAATTTATGTCACGTGTAAAATTTGTAGGAATTAGAACTAGAAGAGAAAATAAACGTAAGTAATACAATGTAAAATGCAGTAAAATACAGAATTATGAAATCGGTTATCTACCGATATGAATATATCAGTGACAGAATAAAATAGATGCCTCGTATATTGACCATCCAATTGTAGAGTTAAGGATCTTTAGAACGAATAATTCTGAGTCTGAAAATTCGAGGTTAACCGTGAAAGAAAGATCTTATTTGTAAGCAGTGAAGCACTGCTCATGCTCTGCATACAAGGCAACAATTGAAAAGAAAAGGTCGAGGTAGATCTTTCACTCGTTTTCGTATATTTGTCGAGAGGATGAACTGGATATCGAAGCGGGGGATGATTTGTATTCGGATTACTTTCACGGAGAGAATCCCATACGTCCCTCGTAAGATCAAATTCTTTTAAGAAGTATTTTCCGATCGAATCTTCGCGCTTGACTTTTATAAATAATTTATTTATAAAAGTCACATTCATTTTGTTTTGAAATAAATGCATTTTTGAACACAAAAAACGGACGAACTAATTTGTACTCCTAATATCATAATAAAATAAATAATAAAATAATTAATTTTGTAAAATTTTTGTTGAATTTTCGTTCTGATTTAGAAGCCGTTAAACATTTTGTTAAGATATCAATTTGACATAGCAAAATTATTATTAATGTTATTATATAAATTGCAAAATTCCTTGACTTTTCCCTGATTTTTCGGACCATTTTCAATTTTCCTAAAGCCGTGTAATCACACTACAGGCTCCCGACTCTGACTCGACTACTGACTCGGACTTCCGATTATAATTCAACCAATCACAGCAAGGCAGCAACCAGCAACCGACTCTGACTGCCGACTCAAGAATAGAAATCACTCTATTCGATCGACTTTGAGTCGAGAGTCTGTAGTATTACGGTTTAACAATTCCCCAATTTCTCTAATTTTCGGTCTCATGACAACCCTGATTAAACTGCTTCTCTCTTTTCACTTTAAAACCCTTCCATTGAAGATACTGAACAGTGGCAATTTCTTACTTTTTTTTTTCTTACGTCTCTTTTGTCGCAGTCGAGGGTGAAATTTCAACGGAAAACAACGGGCGCGTTTGCTCACTTGAACTTCTTTCCACCCGGTATAAAGGCAGCGATGGGTTATAGGCTGGGCCGTAGACTAATGATCTCGCTGGCTGCAGTTTTTGCCGGCATTCTACAGCATTCCCATTCAACTAGATTCCGCTTCGGAGCCACCGTACGCATTATTTCCCGCGGCGGAGCGCCGCGTTGCTCGCGGGTGCAAGATCGAGTGCAGTGTCGTTCCCGGTGCATCCCGGTTGTTGCATCGGCCGCGCCGCTTCTTAATTTGTACGAATTCACGGAGACAAATAATGCGCGTGATGATCTTCCAATTTCGCATCGAGCAACACAATTTCAAGTTCTGATTTTTCCAGATGCACGCATATTTTGTCACAACCGCTTTACATAGAAAAACAGCTGAAGTATCTCTAAAAATTAGCTAGTTATATAGATACAAAAATAATTTCCTTGGGCTATCAAAATAATTATGTAAGATTCTTAAACTTGCTAGAGTACCAAAACTTTATGCAATATTGCTCATCTTGAGATTTCTACGTAATTAAAAAAAAAAAAAGAGAATAATGTGATATTTTTAATTCGTAATTACTTTGATAATCTAACAAAATCATTTTCAGATCTACCGTGTGGGGCAATAACTTTTGTCCACCTTGAATATCTCCGCTATTTTTAGAGATATGAAAATATTGTTATTACAAAAGTTGTAGGGCATCAAGAGAACTATAACACATGCTAGTCATAATTTTTTTAGGTGGAGGCGCTTCTGAGATTTCAAGGTCAACTTCATTTTTTTAAATGGAATTATATGAATTTTTTTCATTATATGATTCCCCTAATTATTCTGTATATAAAAGTATTAAGGTGGAGATATAAAAAAACCAATAGTTTACGAGATATTTTACACATTCTTTTGGTGCATATTGACAAAAAATGTTTAATAATTCGTGAACTATATTGACTTTTTGATAATCATACCTTAATGCTTTTGTAAACAGTATAATGAGGTGAATCAATTGGGGTGTGAAGAAAACACATAGTTAATTAATTTAAAACTTGTGATTCAAAATAATATGTATGATGCGTCTGCAAAAGATTATAATTTCTTAGACAATGAGAATTCACTAATTATTAGCGTTCGCAAGAATTATCTACCGCTTATCAACGTCATGTCTCAACCTGTTCACGTAATAAACCATTAATCTCTCTCTACGTCAAAGTTCTCTGGAGATAGCAACTATCAGTGCCTAATCAATTTTTATTCAGCGAGCAATGTTGCTTTTGCGAGACCGTTTTTATAGACCGGAAATGCATTCTCTCGTCGTATAATCATAAATAATCGAGTCGATGGCAGTCATGCGAGGCTCGTCCCGCGGGTTTGTCACCCCAAAGAGCTCCACCGGAAGCGCGTCGCGCATATCGGTCTGTTTTATGTCAAAACGACGCTTTTTATACGTAGATAAGGATGCGCGCGCAGCCACGCTATCTCTCTCGTAAAGCGTCCTCATTACTAGTGGCTAGTCAAAGTTTCGATTATATAATAACGCAATAATAATCTGTGGTTACAGATGTTGCGAATAAACCGCAATGCATCATTGAACATTTATAATATCCGCTATTTTCAAGACAATATAAAAGACAAATCAAAGGATATTAACAGACTTTTCATCTGTTACATAGTTATATCTATTTTCTACGACCACATTGAAAATAGTGCCACACAAAAACACATTGATTTAAATAAAGACCATAATTCTATGGATATTTTAAAGCGGGACAGGCGAAAATGATATAATAGCGTAAGTATCGATTGTCTTGTCTCAACTAGAGCCAATGTCCAATGGTGAAGCTCGTAAAGCTCAATATGCTACCGAAGCAGGTTTTTACGATTGGTGCTTTCCTCATCCGGAACGTAACGTAATACACAGAGATCCCCGAATGATGATTATTACACGAATTAAGTGCGCAAACAGGGACATTGCTGCACACGTGAATGTTTGTCATTGGTTATCGTCGTGGCTTCGCTTCTTCAGCCGTTTCGTATTTCCTCGTGCAAATCTACGCTCCGAATACCAGCAAAAAGTCGAGACGACAACGGCTGGCGCGGTGTCATTAGCGCTCTCTTTCTCTCAAATCTCTTTTCTGCCTTTATTCGCTGTGCTCTTCCCACAAGATCTATCGTTTATTTTACTTCTTCCATACCTATCTCTCTTCATCGCGGTTTCATTTCTGCGAGATCTTTACATAACAGCGCACGACATATAATTTATACATCCCTCCCGTTGCCGTAAATCAGTATGATGGTTAATGTTAATCTTTATAAAGAGAATAATAAAGAATATTAGATACTAAAGGTATAGATGATTATGCTGAAATTGATGACAAATAATGAACGGTTTGTTACAAATTTCTTATCTTAAAATTTCATAACTTTTTCTCGGTTTCTAAGATAAAATTTCATGATTTTTCCTGACGCTTTCAATAATATTTTGAAATTTTTCTGTATTTTCGTTATAATTTGGGAACCGACAAATATTTTGTTGAGGGAGCAGTTTAACAATATATATGTTACTTTATATATATAACAATATATAATATAACATAATATAATATAACAATATACAGGGTGATTCAAAATTCCCGCACTCGGAGTACAAGACGTAATACTTTACGCTAAAACAAACAATTTTTTCCTTTAACAAAATTGCGTCCGACAAATAGTTTTTGCAGTAGAGCATGTTAAATTTAATTTAATTTAATTTAATTTTAATTTTGAATCACCCTGTATATATAACAACATATAATATAACAATATATATTATATATTATATAACTTTATATATATAACATATATACTTTGATATATTATTTTGTAATATATTACTATTAATATTGTCAAATATGCTGACACTGCTTGTATTAATTATCTTTAAAATAAAGAATTTTAATTTTTTTTTGCAAAATTTCCAGATTTTCTCTGATTTCCTTGACTATTTCCAATTTTCCCTGACATTTCTCTAATTTAAAATTTTGTTACAACCCTATGTTAGAAAGTACGTCTCAGATAAGTCTCCAGTGAACTTTTTATATCGCTGAATTAACGACACTTTGATACGCGCATTATTAATTCGCGATATCGTTATATTTATAAAAGAAATTATAAAATAAAATGTCCGAAACATGCGGGCATTTAATTTTGCATAAAAACATTTTTACTTGAATTTTGAGGATATGATGTTAAACCTGCATAGCGTATGCAAAGTAACGCGTGGAATTGTAATGTTTCAACAACCCGAAGAAAGAATCCGACGAAAGTCCCTAAGTGCCTTTGCATTACCGCTATAGAAACAGACGTTCTTGCCATATGCCCAGCACGAACCAATCCCGGACGACAAAGACGTATGTGAGGTCAAATGCACATGAGTGCGGAACGTTTCTGACATACCACTGCACCATTTGACATTCTCCTTGCCCTATATATACACATATAGTGTAAAAAAGGTATATAGTATAAAAAATAATTGGCCCGAGGGAAGGCTGGTTCGAAGGAAGATCGTAATGGCCTAAAATATTTCCTCGATCGATTTTTAATTAGAAATTATTTGGTTCAACGACCAAGATTTTACGATCAAAATTTTAATGAATGCGATTCAATAGATTCTATTATAAGAGCCCTTATAAAAGAAAGTTTATCCACGCGAGAATGCGCGCGTTCGAACGATTTCTTGTTGGAGAACGTATACGATTTGTAGCTCCGAATTATCTTCTCGTAACACAGTGTGTATAGGGAACACCACGCGATCGAGGCGAGAGCTCCACCAAATCCACGGCTCAAACGAAACCTCTAATCTGAAAGTGGAGTTGAAATTTCATGGTTGAATCCTGCCAGCAGCCATTAACGACGCTTTCCTTTTCCATGTCCTTTCTTTCCTTTCTGCCCTTTCCCCCTCTCTCTCTCTCTCTCTCTCTCTCTCTCTCTCGCGCGCGAGAATGTGCGCACGAAGCATGTGTATACGTGACTGTGGCGCGTCTTTAGGCGTGGTGAGGATAGACGAAGGACCCTTAATCATCATCCCATCCCTTCACCAAGATGAATCGTGCATTTGTATACCCGCACCCCTTTCGTTCACGAGTGAGCCTGTCTCTGTCGCTTTTCTCGATTCGCTCTAGCTATTTGTCTCCGTCTTCTCTTCCTTTCTCTCTTTCTCTTTCTCCCCTCGGGGGTCATTCCCGACCGTCAAGAGTCTTTGTTCCTGGACCAACTGAGAAACAGTTAGGTCGCTTCGCTTGTCTTGGAGTCGAAAGGGGTAGCTTGTAATATGCCGATACGACTCCTTCCGTGTTTAACCCATTTCACCATTTCGCTTGTATTTCTTTTATTCATATAAAGATTTACAATCTTAGGTTCTGCATTTTAGAACCTAGACATATATATAACACGTATTGTGTAATCCTACAGTATAATTGGTCAATAAAGATGAAAGAGAGATATATATAGGGCACTTAAATGGCCAATATCTGTCCTTTTTTTTCTACGATGTAATGCTGTTAGGAAAAGGAAATTGGCCATTTTCACACTCTCTTTCTATTGATTTTCCTATTGACATGTTAGACACACTATTTAGATACGGATGGCATCTTTACTCCATTTCTGGTTTAGACCTTCGAAGTGTGAACAATTGAATGACCATACATCCGGAATTTTAATCTTTCTATGGTTGTCATATGTTATGTCGACATTATATGAAAAGTTTCTACAGCTATTTTTTGTGGCTAAGAAAGTATATACTTTTGGAACTAAAAGTAAAGTATAGGTATACATATGATATTTGGTGTGAAAGAGTTGTAGTGCAATCTGCTACGAGAATATAAAAACAGGCCTAAAGCTATCCCATTGTTTTGCCGTGACCGTGAAATAATCAGCAAAATCGCAATACGCCTGATTATTTTATCGCGCTAATGAAATTCCAACTACAGTTCGTCACCGTTCACGCATCGCCGCTTCGTCCCGATTCTTCATTTCCGTTTTTGAGCCCCGTCGTGGACGCAGATGTTCAACGAGGGCACGTCGACATCCGTGGTCGGATCGTAAGAACCGAGAGATCGACATGCTGCACGTGATCCTCTCATGTTACCCAATGGTGCTCGAGTACAACCGGTCAGCTTCAGAAACGGCTGACTCAATTTCGTTTCACGATTTGATAATCATTACTGCGAAAGCATTGGCTGCGTTCAGTGGGAAAAAGTAGCTTTGCGATTATTGTAAAATGGTTTAATATGATATACATTTAAAAAGAACCAAGAGCAAGACCGATTATTAAAGAATTTTACAACTGTTATAAAGTTGCTTTTTCTGTTAAACACAGCCAATGCGTTTAATAATTTATATACAATATATACAAGGCTTATTTTACATTTACATGTATCTTGAGGAATATTTGAATTTAATGATTTAATGATTTCTTGTAATTATTTCGAGAGTTACTTTGCCTCTTTCTAAAGTAAAATTTGATATTGATTCGACAAGTAACCGAACGCCTTAAGTTAAAACCTCATCAAGTTAATATGAAATTCACTGGAGATTTTGTTGTGCTTGTTTAAATTCCGTAAACGAACATCGAACGTTAAGCATCAATTTCTTCAACGTTACTAATTAAAAGTAAAACCTTTTTCTAGACTTTGTTTCTAGACGTCAAACACGTAGTATTCGTAATTAAAATGTATATACCTCGTACATCGCGCGCGGTGCATCGCGATCAGTATCATGTCACGGCCGGACATACCGACATAACTTTTATAGCCGCTTTCGAGGGAAATTGGAGTAAATTACGAGCGTGTTTGCCGAGCGTCTTGCCCCGTGTACGTGTATAATTGTGTACGTGTGTTTTACTTAAAATTCTTTGACGGTGCTCCCTGGACGGCCACACGAAGAATAGCCACGTTCTGACAGCAGCCGAATCGCGATGACTCACGATTTATATCCATAAGCCGAATTATACATCAATATAAGTATAGTACGTGTGAGAAGAAATAATTGCGGTAGTCTGTGTGTAGTCTTGTTTGAAAAGATACATAATCGAATTCGTCAGGTGCGGATTCGTCGCAATCCCTTTCATCATAGGTATCTATTATGCAGTCGAAATAGCGGCGCTCGTTTCGTGATGAAAGTATATACGATACCGCTACATCAATTAACTGTACTTAAATGATGATTTCTCGGTTTCAATACTGTCATCGTTTCCGATAGCCGCGGATCTATTGCAAAATCCAGTCTCGACAGCGGCTTTACAGTCGGAAGGACCGATGACTGGCAAACGACGAGGGGCCCTGAACCCCGTGTATAAGGTATGTACTGGTCCAGAGAGCGCCCTTGCCTTCGCTCTCCGTCAGTTTTTTCATCGTCTGCTCTCGGGCTGCCGCTTTTAAAGCGATCGTCACGGGCACCGCGCTTTTACGCGGTTCTTTCTCGGCAGGTGTGTGCGCGCGCGCGCGTCTTCTCTCGTTGTCTCTTCCTTCTCGTGCTACGGAATTACATTGTCGCGAAAGAATGATACTGAGAGAGAGAGAGAGAGAGAGAGAGAGAGAGAGAAAGAGAGAGAGTGCGACTTCCTTTCCAAGATTATAAAAATTGGGAACAGTGATTAGTTCAGTCACTGACTTCTTTTTAACTTTGTTTAATCAAAATTTGACTTATTTCTCGATATAATCTCCTTTGAAAAAAAATCACTGATTTATCAAACTGCCTACAAATATGTACAGATTTCTCTCGATATAACGATAAGCGTGGATTTTCAGAAGTTCGATGCACAAAACGGATGATGTAATCCGAAAAGGAAGATTATATACTTATTGTACTGTCAAAAGGAAGCTTATGCAGTTTGCGTACAAAACGAGAGGAAAAACATAATACCGTTTATGCTCCACCCGAGGTACATGCATTCAATGCATTGCCGTTGCGTTCGTAACGTAGAGAGTCTAATGTTCAACAATAATAAAAAAAAAAGAAAAAAAAACAATCATCACTCGCTGCGATCATAAAACAACGCTCGAGAAAAAAGGCGTGAATAAATTAATATTACTATTTCAGTGTAAACGAACTATGCAAATATACGCGCGTTTAACAGGATCTTGAGTGTTTCATTAAATCGGATTGAAAAAAATTAAAAGATGACTGAGAAAAGTGTGACCGAGCAGACCCCGATTGCTCTCAGTCTGATTGGAACTGCGTACTGTTTCGGTACGTTTCGCGGCGAGAGCCTTGAATCAGTCACGTATACAGCGATGAAGTCTCTTTTTGGGGGAAGGTTCCGATTGCCTACAATCCCGATTGCACCGCACTGCTTGCTCTGATTGGCCGATTTAAAAATAATATAAACTCATTGGTAAAGCAAGAGAAAAGTTACTATAGGCACAATATGAGTGGTGCGTGGATTGTAGACAAACGGGGTTTTCTCCTCTTTTTGAGAGTCATCGCGACACGAAACAGATTTTGTCATTGATCCGCACACCCATCGAAACTATAATTCGTTATTTGCTTGCTTACGCCTGCTGTAACGATCGTTATTAACTATTTACAACAGTCCGCGAAGTTTAAATTGCGCACGTATATTGTTCTCGTGGATGATGATACTTTAATCGTTTCACTCTTGTGCTCGACAGCACAACCATTGTTTCTTTTTTCATCCGACTGGAAGCAATTTGTTGGGCAATCTGTGCGCATATGGAACACGCGAGCAGACTTTGTTCTCATCTAGAAAGTGTCAATCTCGAAGAGTAATTTGTGACTAGCATAGTACACACATAGGTCTTTACTGTTAAGTATATGCTAGAAAAAGCAATGGCAACCTAATCCTTTCAGATAAATATTTTATTTTCAACGTCCATCAAAACATAAATCAAATTTCTACGATTAATTTCAAAATACACAACGTCGATAACGTACGCATATTTAGTAAATAATGGACATTTTCAGTTAAACTGAATCAATTAATTAAGTTAAATTTAATTCCATAATTTTTAATTAACGCGACATTAAGCAATAGCGGCATATAGAAATGAATAAAAATAACTGGAATTGAATATAATTTGGCATTATAAATTTAACAATGTTGCAGTATCAAACAACAAATGACATCGCGCCGTTAAAAATTTTTAATTGAACAATTTAATTGTATTTTATGGTGTACGTATTCAGAATGCGTTTTTTCAATAAATATGCTGCTTTTGTTTCTTAAATTCTAAAATGCTATAAATATAAAAAGGGCAACGAGCCAAGTAAATTAACGAACATTTGTTTACCCTTTTTATATACTGTTTTATACATATTGAGACTTATATTATTACTTTTATTCTAAAATTCTGTTTCTGCACAGAATTCAAAACTCACAATCAAATAAAGTCTTCATTTATCAATTGTCATAAAAATTTCTCACGATACGTTTATTAGATAATTCAAATTAATGCTAGAACATTTTTCAACCTTACAATTTTCTCAAACTCTGTCAAAGTATTTAACTCCGTTTAGAGTTCAAAAATCCAAATATTTATCTTGAATATTGAATATAATCTTTATTTTTGCGTTCACTAAACGTTAGAAAATTCATTAAATTTTCACCAGTTTATGTATTGCTTCGTAATTTTTCACGCGTTCACTTTAAGTGTAACGTTTAAAATTAAAAAACATTAGAAAATTCATTAAATTTTCACCAGCTTATGCGTCGCTTCGTAACTTCTTATGATCTCAATTGTTTTATTCGTTTGATTTTTCTGCGATAAATTGCTCATACGTAAATTGCTCTTTCGACGCTATAATTTTGCATCGTAATGTATGATCAAGCTGAATGCATTCTATCTCATCTAAGATGCGTAACCTCGCGCGCAACCTTACAACTTGCGTCAACGTTTATTTCAACGATTCTTATAACGCGTCTTGTAACCTATACAGGACGAATCAGAAAAAGTCGGCATCTCTTCGAAAAATTACTCTATTAATATGTTAGACTTTAAACATAATAGACCTCAAAGTTTAATCTGTTTACGTGAATTTTAATTGATATCTTCTTATGATCACAGATTTATATTATCTAAGATTTAATACTAACATACTAAAACTGCTGCTGTACCATTTTTTATTTAATAGTTTTTTTGAAGTTATACAGATTTGTAAGCGGAGCTTTAGATTTTTGTAATTTTTTCCATAAATAATTATAATGAATTACACGTAATTTTACTTTTACGGCAACCTTTTCTCGCGAAAAATTAGATTTATTTTGAATCGCAATGAATAAGCTAATTTAGATTTGCGGTTCTATCTCTCTCTCTCTCTCTCTCTCTCTCTCTCTCTCTCTCTCTCTAGTATGTGTGTGATTGAGAGATTTAAATTTAACATTTATTAGTTTAGTACTTTCTGAACGTCTATTAACAATTACGCAGGATTTTAACATATCATTTTTGTCTGATTTTAACGTATCATTTCTTTCTTTAACACACTTTATGATTTAAAAGAATATATCCCTGATGGAATCAATACAGGAAATGCGAAAATAAAGTTAAACAAGTAATACACCCCTAAATGAAATCGCGATACCTCGGGACGGAAATCGCCAGGAGACATTTACGGTAACTCCGACTTGTCTGTCAAAATGCTATCATGCCACAGTTTAACTCATGCGTGTGTATATTTACCTAACAAACAGCTGTTCCTGGTTATTCACCCGCCAAGACACCACGGTCGCTCCTGCAAAATGGAAAAATCGTATATCAGAATATCGATCGGAGTTGAGCGATCACGTGAAAGAGCGCGCGGAGGATGGCACGTTGGGACGGTGACACGTGAGGAGGGTATATCCCGGGCGATGATAACACATCGCCGCCGTGTGCCCGAATCGCGCCGAGGAGCAGAGATCGGCGGCGAGAGCACGGAGAAACCGCGCGTTCACGCAAAAATCACTAACCACGTACACGTGTGGGAAACGTTAGCGAGCTTTCGTTGGTCGCGCATCAGAACGCGGCTGCGACAGCAGCCGCGGAACCAAAGCGTAAACTCGCGACGCGGCGAAAAACGTATCGGAGCTCTCATTCGTCTCTCGTTGCGATCCTCGCTCGAGTTTCTACGCGATTTCGCGCGCGACACGTCACACAGCGCACTCCTATACATATACGCACGCACGCATCTCCACACACACGCACACATACACACGCACACACACACACACACACACGCACACACACCGTGTAAATTGATGGTGCAGGTGGTGTTGTTGCCCCTGTCGAGCACGACAACGCTGGTAGCAGCTGCCATGTTTGAGTCGCAAATGCGCTACCGGCCGGTCGCACGACGCGACCAACCTTTGTCCGACGCCCTCGAACTCACCCCCACCTGCGCGCAACTTCACGAGAGATCTCGTCCTGCGCGGCGCGCGGCGCGACCCCTCGCGGTCGGTTGGATCAACCGGTTTGAACTGAGCGTCGAGTCGAACGGCGGATCGACGCACGGTATGCCTAGCCGCGAATCTGTATACCGGCGGAGGTCGAATCTCTACTTCGGCTGACTTCAGTCGATATTCATAGTCGATTAATTTTACAAATACTGTTAGTCGATATATTGAATAAACGGAACATTCTTAATTGCATTTAATAAAAAAAATTGATAATCATCATTATATATATAATCATTTTGGAGATGGCTGATAATGAAGTATCCTAAAGTCGGTATATTTTCAGACTCGACTTTATACATATATTTATTAAACTGTTACATTTTAAATGGAATCTTAAAATCTCACATGAATCGCAATTACAAAACAATATTAGCATTTCAAAATATTTGGACGATTTTGAAATAATTAAGAACGAAATATGAACACCGGCCTAAATGCACGAACCATCGTGAAGTTGGTCGATAATTAAGTTTTCTGAAACTATATCTGACAGATAGCGCCCTCTACTTGTAAAAGAAATTGAATGCACACATTTAGAAGCAATAATGTTGGCGTCGGATATCATATCATAAGAAATTAACCAATCATGACCGATTGTTTTCACCTGTAATTGGCCAATTTCTTACGACATTTGACAACAGCTCCCGACTTATTGTAGAACGGGCTTAAACAATGCACTAAACGTTTTCAATTATTCTTAAATAACTTTTAAACCAATCAGAGAATTGTGCTCAAATTGTACATATAGATACAAAATTAAGAAAAACAAAAGGACGCTTTTTTGTATACAAAATAGTAAACATGGAAATGGCATTGTAAGAGTCAAATAATTAAGAGGGATATTCTAAACAACAATTAAACCATATATATTTTAAATTTTAGTTACTGTGACAAAACTTAAAACTAACTTATGATATAACATCTCTGTCATTTAATGTTATATCATAAGTTTAGTTTTAAGTTTTGTCACAATAACTAAAATTAAAAATATATGGTTATAATTGTTGTTTAGAATAACCCTCTTAATTATTTGATCTTACAACGCCATTTCTATGTTTATTATTTCATATAGATACAATCAGACGAAATAATAGCAGAATAATAAAACATATGAAAATAGGTACATACTAAACATCCTTGTAATCAATGAAAAATACGAGTACATATTAATTACGTTACGTCCGTGTGTTCGAAAATCGGAAGCGGCGAGAGTCAAAATTTGGCGCGCGGCGTGGCGCCTCGACGGGGCAGACAACGGCAACGTCGCGCGGAGCCGGCTGCGGGGAGAGGAGGAGGGGAGGGGGGGAGGGCGGCGAAGATGTGGCAGCGTCGCGTTGGCCGCGCCGCGGCGGCGGCGCAGCAGTGAGATGAAACTCGGTTGATAGACGGCTTCGCGTTCTTCCGCTGTACGGTGGTGATGTGTCGTCGTTCACCGCTGTGCAACGCTCGTGCCGTCGCGCCGTCGTGTCGTGTCAGCTCGCCGATTAATACGGAGTACGGTGATCGCGCGTCAGTGGCAGCGGCGACGGCGGCGGCGACAACGACGACGACCGGCGCCGACGACGACGACGACGGTGGCGCGCGTCGCGATTAATAAACGGGCAGTGTGTGGTGCTGCGGAGGTAGGAACGATGACGAGCGGAGGTACAATTTGGGTGGCGACTTGAGGGCAGAGATGTTGAAATTCGGCAGCAAGAGCGACGTGACGGTGGTGCATCGCGCCACTATTCGACTGTTCGACGACAACGAAATCATCTACTGCGACTTTCAGGTGAGGGAGAACGCACACCGCGCGCCGCTCTCCGTTCCGCTTCGCGGCCGCGCGCCCCGTGGCGATCCGCGCGCGCGAGCGACTCTCTTCTTCGCTACCCCCTTGCGGGTTTCTCTCTCTCTCTCTCTCTCTCGCTCTCGCTCTTTTTCTCATTCCCCTGCGCGTTGTCATTCGGGGTTGCGTTCCGAAATTCGACCCTGTCAACTCCGAGTGTATCTTTCATCTTTGTTGTTCGCCGAATGTCGAACAAAGATAAAAGATACTCGGAGTTGACAGGGTCGAATTTCGGAACGCAACCCCAATGAGTGTCAGCGTCAAACGGAAGAAATCCGAGAGCTGTTTATCGGTTTTTTAAATTCTCTATACACTTCCGATAAGGAGATTGAAACCATCAAAATAATGTCAATTCACGTCATATTGACTGAATTTAGTCATGATAAAAATCTCGATCTCAAATGACTTAAGAATGATTTTATATTGACTTTCTTTTTACTGTCATCCTTTTTTATTTTATCAATCAATATGACGTCAAATTGACATTATTTTGATTGTTTCGTTCTCCTTGTTTTGGACCTCATTAATGCCATACACTTGCCGAAACGGGGACAACGCGAAGATTAATTTCAATGGTTGTCGTAACACGCGATTTCACCGTGCGATTACAATTCCAAAAGATTTCAACACAGACTGTTAACAACTTAATATAAACTTTGTCCCATTTCTCGCGCATTCTTTCTCTATTTCTGATTGCTCAATCAATTTGGAATCTTTATAGCATCTTTCGAATCTTTTGCGCTGTCCATAGCTTTGTGTATAATTAAACTTTACTTCGGAATTTTGTAAACCTATATCTGAGAGAGAATGTAGTATTTCCACTGAACTCTCTTAAGAGGAAATTTTTTTTTTTTTCTCAGCTTTTATGAGAAAGAGCTTTTCTTTTTCAATTTCTCGTAACTGAAAAATTGTTTTGCGATATTTTCTCAAAGGAAAATTCAAGCTAATTAAAAAGAATGTTTCATTAAAAAATAATATGCGAGAAAAAGGGAGATACTCTTTCAAACATATAACATAATCTCTGAATATATATGTGTATATATAATTTGATTTAGTTTTTGTGTTTGTAAAATTATATTTTTACAAATATACTCTTTTTATTTAAATTCGTTCAATGATAAATTGAACGACGCAATTGTTTTTGTGTTTACAAAATGACAAATTTCGGTATGACGGATGCTTGGCACATTAATGAAATATTAATAAATTCAATAGATTATTACATAATCAATATATAATCTTTTTATATTTTGTCGTGCTGTAGTACTAGATTTCTTAATGATTGCCACTAATGACGATATTAAGGACGTACTTTGGATGTATCGCATTCTTTTTTTTTTTTTCATATCTTACAACAAGAGAGAAGAACAAAAAGAGAAAAAGGAGTGGAAATATGACAGACAGCATTTCTTATTCTTTTCCGACATGATGATGTCACGATGATTACTGCATCGCTTAGCAATTCAAATCGATGATGAAAGGCACATAAATCTTGAAGATTTGCGAAACGTGAGGGAACATAAAATCAAAAGTCGTCAAATATCATTTTCACTGAAACATGTTCACCTCGATGTTCACGAATATTTTATGCGAAATTGGTCGTTATGACTTATATTATTTCACCTTTATTTATTTATCTGTTTTTTTGCGAATGTATCAATTTATTCTGCACTTTTATGTTCTTGTCTGATCTATTTATTGATGAAAATCCATTTTCTATCATTGATTATAACACTTATTTCGAGATACCTCTTTTTTTTTTACTCCACATCTACTCCACGTGTCGTTCGCATCTCTGATAGCGATATTTAGTCGTGATTAGGATTGAGCACCGCTGAACTGAATGCGGGGGTCGAACCGTGACTCTGTAATCGCAGCCATGTGGATCCCTTTGACGTTAGTCTGGTCGCAGTGACGGCACCCACTGGATCGATTCCAGAAAATCGTCTGTACACGCGGTTTTACACTGTCAAAAATGTCCAATCATTTGAGCTGACGCACAGCGCTTAAAGTGTCTACAATGAGATTAATTTTAAGTCGTAAGATTTGAAGTTTTAGGCCTTAAGACTCGATCCTACCAATGCAAAATTAATCTTGCTTTATCTACACTTATCTACACTTTATTTTTTTAATTCTTCAAATTAGAAAAAGTAACGAATAAATTAAACTTAAATAAAAAAAATTTGATCTTAAACAGTGATATTTTAAGACGTGGAATTTTTAAACTTTAAGCTTTAAGTCGTAAGAAATTGATCAATCGTGTAGCGTTTTTCACTGCATGCTCTACTATTGATAGATCAACTAACAGCGTAGAGCGTGTGATATTATTAATCCAACTTACAAGATCGGTTTAAACATTGCTGTAATATTGAAAATGTTAATCGTCAATTATTCTCCTCTCATCCGATTGCGCTCAAAATTAGTCAATTTCTTATGATGCTGAAGCTATCGGCCACTTCTAGCAGCCACATGCGAGACACCAGGGACGGATAGTAGTGTGTCTCTGTAAAGTTATAGCACCTCAACTTTAAAAATCGGAAATTTTAATAACAGTACTGCTTGCACCCGCAATAGTTCTAGAGTTCCTGAGAGGTTTCATCAATGGTACTGTTGATTTAGGTAAACAATTTTAAAAAATATGCGGTGCTAACTTCGTGTGGCACCGCAAGATTTGAAAAAGCCGATTTTTATGACGGAATCTCACAGTACTCGAAGAGTACTACAGTTCCTGATTATAACAATAGTACCGGCTATTAAATATTTTTAAATAAATTTTAAAAAAAAGTGCTAGCACCTCAAGTTTCGAAATAATTAATTTTCTTTACGCCATTTTTTTGTATTCGCAGAATACTACAGTTCCTAATAAGTTTTAGTGACATTACCGGCCTCTTCAATATGTTTAAACAATTTTTTAATCATCGCGCAGCCACCGCACCTCAACAGTAAAGTACCTTTAAACAGCCAGTATTGGCTGACTTTTTGGCTTTTTCCGACAGAACTACAATAATACCGAAGAAATATGTAGTTACAGACCGACGTACTCTTCGTTTAATATGTTTAAACAATTTTTTAATCTTTTCGCTGACACCGCACGTCTAGATGAGAGGTTGATCGAAATCAGAGAGTTCTATGAGATTTATGGTACGTACAATTTTATTTACAAAATTAACAAATAATTTTTATCATCAGAACTCTTCGGAAGGCGTTAGGATACATCCGTAGCTGCACTATAAGTATCATAAGTCTCATAGAACTCTTTGATTTTGACCAGCGTCTCATACATACAGGGTGCGCCACCAAAATCCGGACAAATCGAACAATTTCTTTAAACAAAACTATAGAGCATGATTATTCGATATATCCCTCATTAACTTGAATAACGGCCTCTATTCTCGTTCTGAAGCGTTCGGACGCACGCTGTAATGTAGCGCTGTCCATGCAGACAAATTCTGCCTCAATAGCGGTCCTAAATGACATCACATTAGGATGCCGAGACTTGTTAATGACCCTTTCAACTACGCTCCATACGTAGTAGTCCAAAGGATTTAAATCTGGGCTGTTGGGAGGCCAGAATTCCTTGGACCAAAACATATCGACATTGTCTGAGAGCCAATTTTGAATCAAATGACTCATCTGTCGTATCTTTAATGTGTAGGATTTGTATCGAAGGTCCTTCTCGGCAATTTGACGCATTGTTGGCTCGCTTACACCAATAATCGATGCTAATTTTCGCAACGATTGCCCTGGGTCATCCAAAATCAACGTTTGAGCCTTTTCAACGACTGCGGGGGTCCTCGCGGTGCGTTCTTTCAAGTGACTCTTCCTCGCTGGCATACTGGAACCTTCTTTGGACTGCTTTAAAGCCATAAATTTGGCCACACACACAACGTCATAAATGGTTGATCTTGAGTATCCAAAAAATCGAATTATTTTCATTGCTGAACGCCCAGCGCGAAGATCTTTGATGACCGCGGCTCTTCGATTATATTCCGCACTTGGTTTCAACATTGCGGACATTTTGAGGATATGACTATTTACTAGAAGCATCAGGTTTTGTTGGAAAGCCAACGATATCCTTTGGCGGAGGTACAATATAGCAAAAAATTTAAATTGAAATTTGTCCGCATTTTGATGACGCACCCTGTATACCCTGAAAAGCGCTTTTCTCGAGTTTTAAACATTGTTTAAATAATTTTTGAATAACTTTTATTATCAAAACTCTTTGGAAGGCGTTAGGATACATCCGTAGCAACATGATAAGCACCATAAGCCTCATAGAATTCTCTGATTTCGACCAGCGTCCTACATATACCTTAAAAAGCCCTTTTTTCGAGTCTTAAAAATTGTTTAAAAAATTAATAAATAATTTTTATCGTCAGAGCTCTTCGGGTTGTGTTCGAATACATCCGTAGCTACACGATAAACACTTAAACATCATAAGTCGCATAGAACTCTTTGATTTCGACCAACATCTTGTGCATATACTCTGAAAAGTGCTCTTTCGTGTCTTAAAAATTGTTTTAAAAATTTGCAAATAATTTTTATCATCAGAACTCTTCGGAAGGCGTTAGGATACATCCGTAGCTATACGATGAGCATCATAAGTCACATAGAACTCTCTGATTTCGACCAGTGTCTCATGCAATACCTTAGAAAGTGCCTTTTTCGCATCTTAAAATTGTTTAAACAATTAATAAATAATTTTTACCGTCAGAACTCTTCGAAAAGCGTTAGGATACATTCAGTACTATACAAAAATTACAGAACTCTCAGAACTGTCGAGAATTGGACAGCATCTCACCTTTATTGCTAAAAATTGAATTTTTTGGGTAAAATATTATTAATAATTGAAAGTAACATTGTTTATCGCCAGAACTCTTACTGAAACTCATGTAGAACTATTTGTTTTTCAAAATCCTACAAGAATCTGTGGTCAAAACTTGCTTAGGACAAAGCCAGACTCTGCGTGAACCTGGCATCTCAGTTTGTACTTCCGCTTTTTTCCCACTTTATATAGAGAGTAAAACTATTAGTTTTATTTATCTAGAACTATAGAACTATTAAGGGGATGCTGGAGTGACGGCCGAACTTGATCGAGGTCGATAAAGTCGATTTTTTACCGTTCGCTTACGCCTTCTGCTGGCGCTCATTCGCCGGCCGCGCGCCGCCACTGTTCCCACTTCCCACAAGTTCCCAGTCGCTCGGTTTGCTTGTAAACACACACATGTGATGATGTGTGTGAGCGTCTGGAACCGAACGCAATGAACACAGACTGATATATGATTGCGCTCATGTCATTACTAGAAACTGTCACATACGTTTTATTATTATTTTTTCTCTCATAAAGGAAAACTTTGACCAGGGCACGTAAGAACCTTTTTGTACGGACCTGACTAGGTCGATAATTCGGATCATTTCTATAATTCAGTGACGCACTTTTCATGACAGCACCGTTATCGGAATATCACAGAACTACAATGCTGCTCAAATTGACGTGGCTGCACGTCAATTTCACTCGTAGCATATCAACGAAATTTTCGGAATTTTCATTTCTCTTATTCTAAAGCTCCTCGTTTTTACAAGCATAGAATTGTTCTTTGAAGTTTTTTGTAGGCTGCTAGCTACTTTTGAAGGCCTAAAACTCTGGTATGCAATATATATTGTAACGAGTCGACTGCAGAAGTCGATGACAAAACTGTAAGTTTTCAATTTTCTTTTGTTTTTCATATTCATTTGTAGCTAGCAGCTTGTATTTTTATCGATCCTTTAATTGTGGAAAAGGATTTTTCCATCTGTAGCAATTAAGAGAAACGAGGATTTAATAATTAAAAGGTAAAACAGGATACTCCAGCATCCCCTTAAACATATATTCAGAACTCTAAATATTTTATAAGTTTCCACCAAATGATACGCCAGCTTCACATACACTAAAGCCTATCGCACATGAAATGCATAATAGAGCATGAGCATAACATAAAACTGTTGGACCAATAAACATCCAGCATAAAGTTGCCATATTGATTAACATAAGATGCTCATTAGTTCAGCGGTCTTATGTTATGTTTATGCACTGTTATATGTATTTCATGTGTTTTGGGCTTAATTCTCGATATCCTCCCCCCTCTCTACTAATTACGTATTTCATGAGCAATCAATTTATTTCAGTCTTCGCGGTCTGCAATTATGTAAGTAGTTATGGCATATTCTCCAATAGATTAATTTCATTCCTTTCATTACGAATTGTTACATTGTGACATTTATTGGTCCTCTTTGTTCTGTTCTCATCATAAACCACAAAATTAATGCAGCTCATCGAATGTCATTGAATTCTCTAAAGGCCGAGCCTCGAAAACTAGGTACAGAAGAGACCTTTCTCCCCTTCGATTTACGTGAATATTCTGTTCTGGGACTCATGGGATTATCGCGCATCATCCCAGAATATCCGGAAATAGAGTTGCACGATGTCGATCGGTTCGTTTCTCTTCATTAGGCGCGCGATGATGCGCTCTTTGTAGCCGCAGAAACAAGGGATGCGTGTTTCATCGGTACGTCACATCGTGTATGTATATTATGATGGAATAATTGGCAAGCGACCAAATCGAAACAAAATGGTAGAAGGGAAAAGCCATCGGTTTAAATTTAAACTCTGAACGGATACATGACGATTGGAAAGAGAAGCTATTGCACACATTAAAAGCCAATAAAATCGAGTATTTTATTGACTATTATTGTTATAACCATTGTTTCAGGCGCAGAACCATTATCTGCATTGTAGTATTTTTAAATATATTTAGGTGTATATTTTTACTGATTTATTTTTAAATTTTATTACAACAGTAAAAACGAGGAACAACTCGAATATCCACATGTTTTTGCGAAGAGCATCGGTACATAAATTAACAATATAATTACAAGGAAAACATTTTTATATACGATTACTATTCACGAAAAATCTTTTAAAAAAATTTAATTCTTTCTATATTTTATATAGAATTTGATCACATAAAAATGGAAATATCTGCATGATGCGAAATTGAACGTGATACGCACGATCTCTATATGTAATCATGTTATACCTAATATTGCACAATAGCTTGCCAAAAATAAAATTGAAAATATTTGATATGTATCTGTCGCAATTTTTTGTTCCTTTTTAATCTCGCATGTTTATCTCTCTCTCATTTCTATATTTTATAAGAATAAGGAAATATCTCAAGATAAAATCGCTATCAGATACGGAATAAGTTAAATTTAACAAAAATGAGATAAATCTTTAATTTCACGGAGAGTTAAAATTTACCTTTTATTTTTATTTTTTTGCGACATCGGTAGAAGCTCATGTTTAATCGGATTTACAGGTGAATTCTAGGCCATTGTATTATTTCTTCTCGCTGCATTAGTGCACGGTCCATTTGGCACGATGTGTTCACTGATAACCGTAAATTACGGCGGACGACGTCATTTCACACCTAAAAATGTCTTAAAAATCTTCGTTGACGTAATGCATGCTCGCCTGGTCGCGTTCAATTTTGTCCTCAGAATAAAACCGATAATAATCCTTAACCTTCTTCACGGCAACAATGTGGTCTGTGCCAAAGTAATGTTGGCATGCGTCATAAATACGAGTAAAATGGAGAATTGTCGGAGCAACCGCGAGATGAAAGTTTCCGGATTAATGGGACAATAGGGAGTTCTCATGATTTTTGAAAAATATAACATTTTATAATTTATATATATATATCTTTAACTGCAATGTTCAAATAATTTTTAAACGCAAATTATGCAAGAAAATAAATAATAAAGTATTGCAATATTTGAAATGCCGAAGACGGTCCGGATACGACCGAGCTCTCCCGAACACGTTGTGACGTCACACTGCAACAACGAAACCACAATTCTTCAACAGGAAATTAATTTATTTAAAAAATGAGCAAATGAAACACATACAAAACGTGTTTTGTACCTTTGTGTAAAAGTACGACAATTAAAACACCAGGAACATTGTTTTTTTTATGTGCCTCAAGCTGAAAATGTGAGAAAAAAGTGTTTTAAAAATGCACATCGTATTGATGAACCAGGAAAATGGAATTATTTTTGTTGTGAAGATCATTTCGATGTAGGTATTATATAAAATATGTTTTTTATGCTTTAATTTTATGATATTAATTTAATTTAATTTGTTGTACGCTGGTCTCACAATGCGTGGGGAAATAATTAAAGGGAGTTTATTTCAAATACGGAGCATTATATCGCTCATCATTAACAATGTTTTGCCAAACCATAAATACCGTTATTTTCGGTAAGTTTGTCGAATCGGCTTTAATAAAACTTGGATCTAGTTCGTTTGACATTTTAATATTGAAATTTATATAAAGAATTTTTAAGAGTCAATTTTGCTTTGACCACAGTATATATATCCTTACACTGTGCTTTGACTTTCAACATAAGCAGCCGATTGCAGACGGTTTACTACAGTGTGACGTCACGCACTTGTCAGCCAATCAAAATCGTTTTCTCAAATTTCAAATATTATTAAACTTTATTTTAGTTTTTTAGTACCTATCCATTGCTAAAAATTACAAATTTTATTATACATAAATTTATAATAATGCATATTTCCATAATAAACAAAAAAAAATGTATTATTTTTTTTATAGGAACTCCCTATTATGAAAAAACGTTATCCGCATATTTTGAATTATTTATAAATGCAACTTTGCGAGATGCACATTATACACAAACGATTCAAGTTTTTCATGTACTTTCACACAAAATTCCATCTCGGAATGAATTGAAACTATCTAGTACGTACTTTATTAGCAGCAGCAATAGCAATAGCAGGATGCGATGTGAAATTCCATTCGAGTTAATCTATTTCTTTAAAATTAAATACAGTATAAAGGCTACGAGCCAAAAACATATATATCCAACTCAATAACAAAGAATATAATAAATAACTATATATAAACAATTATTAAAGCATTTGATAAACAAAACGACGTTTCGACCTCGCTTCGGTAATATTCAAAGTTAAAATATAAAAATTTGGCAACACGCGCAAACCTTATAAAATGACGTTACTTGTTGCACCAATTCTGGTTGCATCATGTGAGATGTTAGTGATGTTGCTGATTATTAACATTGCAAGTTTCTCTATCCAATTCAACAGGATGCTCACTTTGATAGTGTAGAGACACAATCGAAACCTGAGATAATATATTATAAAATTAATTGCAATTAAATTGTATGACATATATCAATAAAATTGTTGAAGAATGCAATATGAAATATGTCGAATACCTTCGTACAATGTAACACAGCAACATTAATGAAGTTATATCCAATAATTTCGTCAGTATTATATTATTCGAGACAATGCGTTCGGATATAAGATAAAATATGTTGTCTATATTTAAACAGTCAATATTTAAAAACATTATAACAGACATTAGGAGAAATTATTAGACAGTGAAGAAGGTATAAGAATGAGAGAGGAATATGATGAAAGAGAGGAGGAAGAAAAAGAAAGGAAGGTAGAAATTATGAGGGAGAAAGGGATTGTATTATACTTACAATTAGACAGGAGTCAAGTCTTGTTGCATCATCCGTCTTGGACGCGTCTTTGTCGAGTGCTTTTTTCCGTTATATTTTTGAAAAATGTTGCCGACTTTGACTATGCCGTGCGATTACTCAAAATCCACCTAGCGGTCCCGCGATTTTGGATGTCCCGTTCGTTCGTCCTGATGCGCGTATTAGCGACGTGACGACGTTGTGGACGCGGACGCCCGGTGTTCGTACGGTTCTTGCCATTTTCGCGGGTTATTGCGTCATTTTTTTTTTTTAAGACTTTACGTTACTCACAGCCTTGTGCGACATTTTCGTTACTAGCCGTTTCGACCTAGTTCTGGTCAAGTGCCATTCATTGAAGAAGAAGAAGATCAGATAGGAGTCTGGTAAAGATTCTGTGTCATTTTGTCGATTGATGCCATGCTTTTGCCTTTTTTAATATATGAATCATTTCAGATATCAATCTTTTATTATAAGACGTCTCATTGTTTAAGATTTTGACGTCTTTCCAATTAAAATTATGATCTAAGTTGATACGGTGGTCTGATATGACTGATGGTGAACTAGTTCTTTTTTCGATATCTGAGATATGTTCAATTTACGTTTCTCTCTCGTTTGGCGAACGTAACTAGCATCGCAATCCTCACAAGAAATCTTATAGACAACATTCTGGTTGGACAAATGATCAAGTCTATCCTTCCCTCTTTTTATAAAACTTTTGAGTGCGTTAGGAATAGAATAAGCTAATTTACAAGTGAATTTGTTAGTAATAGGTAAAAAACTTTCAGAAATGGATTTAACATAAGGTATTGAAAAAAAATTTTTTTAATTGGTTGTTAACATGAATTGGATTGTGTGTTGTGTATTTATTGTGTATGTAATATTTTATTCTGTTTGTGATTGTAGAGAAAACGAAGGAAAGAGGATAACTATTGCTGAGAAATATTTTAATGACTTTAATTAAATTTTTTTGGTGGAAACAAGGTGAGAACAGGCAAACTATTTCGTCAACCATGCTAATGATTATGCTTTTTTGTGACAGAGGAGATGGTTAGAATAATAATCAGAAATCTACCAGAGAAAGTAGGTTTGTGATATTTATATATATTTAAAAATTATTCTTTGATTATCCATAATGATCTTTGTGTAAAGAAAAATTATCTGTTCTTACTTCCATAATAAATTGCAACCTTGTGTGTATATGGAATTAAAAATTCTTTGTGTATCAGTGATGCTGTCAGAAGGAAGAACGAAGATGATATCATCCACATATCGATAATAAAATAAAGGTCTTTTTGCAAAATTCAGCTATTAACAAAAATTGCCAAAAAGACTTTTTTATTTTATTATTATACATATAGTAATTTATATATTTTAACTTTGAAGATGACACAAGCGAGGTCGAAACGTCGTTTTGTTTATCAAATGCTTTAATAATTATTTATATTTATTTATTATATTCTTTGTTATTGAGTTGGATATATATGTTTTTGGCTCGTAGCCTTTATACTGTATTTAATTTTAATTTATTGAGCCATAAAAAAATACATTATTTATTTCTTTAATTTTGCACCTGCTCGTGGCGAGATAGCATGTATTATCTTCGCTTTTGCGCAATATCTTATAATCAGATTTGATTTATGTAGAATAAGGTTTCCTTTCTATATACACGTGACGATAATTTTGTTTATCCGCACGACTTATCGATTTTATGTGTAAAGTATCCAGTTAGAATGATTCCGCAAAGTCGATCTCGCAGCTAGGATTAAATTTGTAATTCAACAGATCTTCTTTCGCAAACAACGATGTCTATAAGAACCGTTGCGTCTGAAGGTACAGGATCACTAGGCTGCGAATCAATGATAGCCGTTCTCTTATAGATCTTACTACTCCCTGTCGACATGACGGATACATTTAAATTATTACTGATAAATGCCTCGGCACAATTGTTGTTCGACTTTATATACACTACTCAACAAAATTAAAGAATCACTTGTTCCACCCTGTAAAAATAGGCAAATTTCAAGATAGAATAATCAGGGTTCCAACGGGTCTGGAAAACCGAGAAAAGTCAGGGAATTTAAAATTGGTCAGGGAAATCGGGAAATGTCAGGGAAAATATAAAAGAATCTGGAATTTTGAATTTTGCTCGTAATTCTCTTAAAATACTTTTATTCCAGGCAGAGGAAAATTACCCATGTGAAGCTGGTCCCCCAATATTAAAAAATCGATTTTTTTCTTCATGCATTCGTTTGCTCATCGTTTGCTCACGAATGCTCAGTTGGAATTTTTGTTTGCTGCAATAATGTTGAATGACATATTAAAATCTATATGAATGACATATTAAGAATCTGTAAATAATTGGTAACATTTATTAAGTTAGTAGAAGTGTAAATGTAAGTAAAACTCGAAAGAATTGTTCTTTTTTTTTTAATTTTATGAGTGTAAAAACATGTCTAAAATGAATACGTAAAGATTAGTCGCGATAGAAATGATTGATATTTCGAGTACTGACATTGATAGTTGCTATTAAAATCATCATATATCTTTTTTTTTATACGTATATGACTCAAAATAAATTGAAACACTTTAAAGTGAAACTTTAGAATTTAAAATTTCTTAATTTTATGAGGATATATAATTTTTTTTTTAAGCATTTCTAAAATAAAATTAGGAAAATGATACGTACTCTGGTTAAAGAAAAGGATTACAGTATGAATTTCGATCTAGAAGTGTACAGTCTAGAAGCGATCTTTCTTAAAGTCATATGGCATACTCAATAAATGATAGAAAATATGACGCATATTGTTCATAATATACTAGAAGAAGATCTGATAGACATCATCGACGAGACATCATCATAAGATGACTACTTAGATATCTCTGATATCGATTATTTCATTCCTTGATACTGTTTATATATTTCTGGTCAATGTATGCAAATCCTCTTTAATTAAATTAGATCTATATACTTCATTTGTATGCACATATTTACTAGTATTCTGTACGGAATAATTACGTTCCGCGCTATTTATTATTCATAGCTTTAATTTACCATTTAACTATTCATATTGCTTTACCGTAAATCAGTTAATATTTAGATAATGAGGTCGAAAGCTCTTTTCTCATCGCAGTGTAAAGTACTTTTATCAAGAGCGCTTCACTCTGGCAATTATTTCAAGAGATTGAATTTATAACTTAATATCGTAACAGGAATTTAATATTATTATTGAACTCTGTGTTTGCGCTTATCTATCTCCTTAATCAATTACTAATATAACTGTAGAGAGAATTAATAAAATTAAAAATTAAAAAGAAGCCACTTGAGATCTCATGAGGTTCGTCGTGTTGAAATCTCATGGCTAACTCATTCGATTTTCAATTACTGCATGAACGAAATAGAGATCAATTCTACTTATGCTAAGAATTTAGTTCTATGCAAGCAACCATAAAATTTTGGGCTGCTGAGAAGAATGCTAACTTTGTACGTACATCTGATTGTATTACTTTAGTTATGTTAATAATTTTTAATGAAGTGCATTTGAGGTTTTCACGGGTATTTTCTTCAATTATACTAGAAGGTTTGCGGGTTGTTGCCGTGTCTTTCTTCATTATTGATGCCAACGTTTCGTGAACTATGCCGTTCACTTCATTTCGAGGGGTGCGCTGGGGATGAAACTAGGATTGGGCAATGGGAGACAACATGGCGACCGGGCCAGGCAATTTCAGGAGTGGGCGCGCCTGCGCAACAGGTTGTTAGCGAAGTTAAACGTTGAATATAACCGCTCGGCTGGGTAGACATATTTTACTTCGAGTCATCGGTGACATCGAGTGTTGCTTCGATCGTGCAATTACAGTATTAGGATCTCTTCAAACGCACGTACGGATGTTACTAAAGTTATAAGCGTACAGAGTTCGAAGGGACTAGTATCTGTTTCGTAATTACTGGATCCAATCGACGCCAGCGAGTGCAAGCGTTACGCCATATAGATCAACTATTGGTACGACCCGTTCATTAGCCTGTTCGTCAAACAGACTCAAAAGGTGCCCGAGATTAATTGCGGTCAATCTACTACGTTAAGTCAAAAGTATCGTGGCTCTTTGTCGAAAAGTTAAAATAAACAAAAAATTGGAATAAAATAAAAATATTATACTTGTTCGTATTAATTACTCTATGTTATATTTTCTACGTTTCTTTACTTATTTATACATTATATTCTTTTTTCTTTTCTATATTTTTAGGATTAAATAATATTTTTCAATATTGTTATTTTATCACAATTTTATATGATAAAAACATAATATTGAACGATGTTAATCTATTCAAGAAATACCAAATAGAAAATAGCTAACAGAAAACATATACACACATATATATGTACATATATGCATGTGTAGTACTACGTACTACGTCAGCCAGCCTAGGAGTGTGACGGTCATTCTTGTCGCCATCGTTTAACACGGTAGTATATGTTCCGTGGATGCGCTGATACTGAGCTGCTCTCTCCCTTTATGTAAGGAGGGGGGTTATGTTGAGGAGTGATACTGGATCATCAGGAGGGGAGGTACTTCCTTGGCCTGTCGCGAGGGCAGTCTTTCATATCCCGCTTACATTATAACCTAAGTCTCTGTTTAAATTATCTGGATGTTTCTGTATTTCCAAGGTCTATCTAAGCTTCCTCGGGAAATATGATGTTGTGGCTATAGTTGCCGTTTTGTCGAAAAGTATCTAGTGTCCTATCTCAATGCTGTGTTCTGTCAGGGCTGATTGTGTAATGTGTTTCAATCTGACATCCCGTTAATGTTCTTTCATCCGTGTGTTAATCGTTCTTCCAGTTTCACCAATGTACACTTTCCCGCAGGAGCAAGGTATTTTGTACACTTTTGCAGAGCTGAGTAGAGGTCTCTGATCTTTGGATTTTCTCAAGATTTGTTCGATCTTCCTTGGAGGTTTGAAAAGTTAATGTCAATGTTTAGCATAGATATCTGATGTATAGCGTTCGATTTTTTCTATTTTTCTTCGAGAAATCTGTCTATAAAAAAGTAACGTCCAAATTTTTTTTACTATCTAAATAGCGAGCTCTTTAAGAAGCCAGCACAAGTGAAAGAGAATGACTTCTCTATAAAATTTTAAAAGTTTATATTTTTAATCAGAAATCAAATTTTTAATGTAAAAGCTTTAATTTGAAAATAATGATTAAAAATAATAATTGTAATTATATTATATAAATGATATTTTAACATAACTTTTACTTCTGACTGCGTAGTTCTTTATATTTCATAATATTTCATCGTATAAATCTTGTAATTTTACGAAAGTTGTCACTTGTAGCATTTCTTCGGTAATCTTATAGTGTGGTGTGATCCCAGTTAATACCTACTTATTTCATCATTCCACGTAGATTTATGTCAGGCGTATGAACACATTCATTAAGTACTGCATAGCCATACGTTATATGCGTTACGGTCATTCTTGGGCGAGGAAATTAACTCGTGGAGCTCGCTCCTATTAATATATAATAATGCTAACACATCAAGTCCCTTGTACATACAAGTTCACGAAACGTCAGAAACTTTCGTGTATAGCTAAGAGGAAACCATGTGCACTCCAGACATGCACAGTTTGTCGCACGGCTCTTGACACGTTATGTGAGAACCGCTAAAAATACTCGATGTGTTGGAGATGACTGGTGTCATCTTGTATTTTGTCTCTCCTCCTCGTCTTGTATTTTGTACTATTTTACGACTTGTAGTAACTGCCGTAGTAGTCTAAGCCATCATCATGAATGTTACGTTGAAATATTCAATTTGATTCTCGATACGAAAGTTATTTTGGGACGTGACATTTCGACGCCTTTTCGAGGATAGTTCATTCAACAGTGGTTCACAGAGAAATTTGCATTTGCAAAAGTATACAGTGCGGGATGCCGCATTTCACATTCGATTGCACTGCACGCGCATCGCAAGTATATCGTAACGGAAGCAGTAATCATTTTGAATTCCAACGGATAAAAAGACGAATGTGAAAAATAACTGTAAAAATGACTGTCAGAAACATGTGCTCTTATCTAATGCTAACAATGCATTTGTTAACAACATTAATAATAACAACTTCGTTTCGGTTATTGTTAAAATAAACGAGATATTTATCCTCAGTGGTTCTCAGATTGCATGGACCACCTTTTATTACAAGAATTTGTATTATGAGCACAACTAATTGTAAGACAAATTTTTTTACTCGATATTATTAATAAATTCTAAGAATTATTTAAAATAGTCTTTAAGGTTTACTATAAATTGAAAAAAAGTGTTTAATTTTAAAATATTAAATTGTTAAAATTACCTTTGTCTTCGTTTTTTAAACATTTAAAAGTCTTTTTTAGTTTTAAACTTTTTCAATAAACAAGAAAACTATATATGTTTGGATTTATAACATATTTTACTTATTGAGAAAGTTTAAAAGTAAGTGTTTAAAAAACGAAGGCAAGAATAAAACATTTTAATAACTTAAAATTAAACACATCTTTTTTTAGTGTAAATCGTGCACATATATCTTTTTTAATCTCTTTTGATAAATCTGGTGTAACAGTGGTTTTTCTTTCAAAACAATATTGCAATTCTTTTAAACGTAAATAATGCTGTTACATCAAATCTTGTGTATACATATAACATTTTTTCTCTGTTGTTTTTTTTATCTATGACCTTGACAACTGATACTTAACTCGTGATTATGAAGCTATTACATTTAATGGTTGTAGCAATTTTGTTTTGATCACAGTTTTTGTTGTAGAAATCTCGTTTAAGTCGTTTTTTTACATAATCTGTATCTTATGGTAACACGTGTAGAAAACCATCTCGGTTATCTTTTGTTTGCAATATATCAGCACATGCGATGCCGTTTTAATAAGGTTTTAAGTGATATTTATGCCTATTTTCACCAATGCACAACTAATTGCATAATAATTAACTTTAATCTCGGTTCAATTTGTTCTTCGTCTTTTTCTAGTTTTAAAAATTAGGAAAAGATGATTAATGTAATGATACATCGAACATTCCTTCTTGGTTCACAGTATCTTTTGTTCCTTTAACTAAAAGATTTAAATATTTTAATAAGAACGACATCAGAATTTCTTTCTTTAGCACTAACAAACTGCGAAAATACATTAAAGTACACAAAAATCCATTAATTTTAATTTGTAAATCTAACGTTTATAAAATTAATTGCAACGATTGTGACGCGACATATGTAGGACAGACAGAAAGACAATTAAAAGCACGTATTGCAGAACATCGTAATCATATACGTTGGAGCACGTCTTCCAAATTAGTGATAACTGATCATAAAGTGCAACTTGGACATGATTGGGATAACATTTACAATTTTAGACGAGGAACCTTGTTACAGGAAACGTTTAATATCAGAAATATTTAATATCAAAAAGCAGCAAAACAGTCTTCTCCAGATGGACATAGAAGGATTACACGTAGCATATATTCCGATCATAAACAAGATTTGACTGTGCATCACCAAATTTCTCATTTTAATATTATATCGACAACCATGAAAGCTAGACGCATCATGTTTTATAACGACAAGCTGCAACCTTAATTTTAAAATTTTTTATATTTGTATATAATGTGACCACCCCCCCCAAAGGGTTCCCACCTTGAAGAAGTCGCGGGGCGGGGGCTCGCGGGTCGCGAGACGCCTGGGGTGCCCGTGGTTCACACTCCCCGCGGTAATATGACACGAGACCCACTTTTGACCTGCGAATACAGGTACGGGGCCTCGAGGTAGAAAAACCGACGGGGGAAACACTTGACCACTTTTGGGAACGCCTGGTGCTCTCGGGGGCCGCGGGCTCCCGTGCCGTGGCGGGTGGAGGGGCTTACGGTCGCAAACGGGGTCCTCCCGCTCAGGGGGGGGGGGGCACGTGGGCGACCAACTAAGAGGAACTCTCCAAGCTAGGGTGTAAGCTACCGTGCCTGGAGCTGCATGGCGCAGGGGGAGCTGCGTCGTAAACGGTGCCTCCTGGATACCGGGCGAACTCCAGGAGTACGTAGCCAAGCCCCGGGCAATCGCGGCTCTGCCCGGGTGAAATCGCGCGACCGCGGTACTCGTGGGACAAAAATGGAGTCCAATGTTAAAAATAATATTATTAACAAAGTCCTCTCGGGGGTGGCTTCCCAACGAAGTGAACAACCGGAGGAGGAAAAAGCAACGAGTGCGGATCTACCTAAGACCCGCATTCGCTATAGCGGGGCTGCAAGGCGCCGCTACAAAAAGGAGAAGGAGAGGGCTGAGAAAGTCAAATCTCCTACTCCTTTAAATACCTCAACTCCGTCGGGTGGGGAGGGCGGTGCGACGGTGAGCGCGCAAAAGCGTGCCAGACCGGTGCACTGTACGCCCAGTCCGACGGAGAATCACTCGGACAAGAAACCCAAGGTCACTGACCAAGGATCGTATGTCCAGGCGATTAAGGGTATAATCAGGATGGCCTTCGTTGCAGAAGGCTATCCTGACAAAAAACTAGGTGCCAGTGAGGTGGAGGAGATCAGGCGACTGCTCAGGAGGCACATTCTCGAACTTCCCGAGAATGGGTTAGCGCCCACCTTCACTAGCACCTGGGAGAGAGATGGCGCTGTTATCTTTAACTGCGCCAATCAACAGTCGGTGGACTGGTTGAAAAACCTTTCCACCGAAATTAAGATCGGAAGTACCACTCTGCATGTGCTGCCAGCTGAGAAGCTACCCAAGCGCCATCGGGTGGTGGTACATGTGGAGGAATCGGATTTGGCTGCCGAAGAAGCTATAAAGTTCCTCGATAAACAAAACGCGGGTCTGGGCGCCAAGGAGTGGGTCGTCGTGAGGGGGAGCGAAAGTAAGGACGCGAAAAGTAACCACTTCGCTGCTCTGATCGGCGATTGCTCACTGGAGGCCCTAAAGACCTGCGGTTTTAAACCTTTCTGTGGGCTGGGTCGGGCAACCATAAAGTTGCTCGACAAAGAACGGCGGGACTGGAGGGTCTCTGGAGAGCCCTCGGGTTCTGACCCATAGGCAGATTCGTTACAATCTCCGGCATATAATAAATAAAGAATGGGGTCGTAACCCAAGAACTACAAACTGGGAAGGCTATAGGATGGACCTGGAGGCCATCCTGAAGAAAGCCCCAACCAGACTTCACTCAAAAGAGAATCTTAAATACGCGGCGCGGTTCGTAAGTGACGCGATAAAAGAAGCCTAAGAAAATTGCCCGGAGAGACCGAAATACCCTACAACCAATACTCCCTGATGGAGTAAGGAGTTTTCGAAACACAGGTTAAAGGTAAAAAAAAATCTTTAATAAGGCAAGGGGAAAAACTCAACAGCCGATTGGGAAGCGTATAGAAACGCCCAACGCGGCTACAACAAAGCAATAATTATTGCAAAAAGAAAAAGCTGGAGGGATTTCTGTAAAAGCATTGAGAGCGCTTCAGAAGCATCCAGGCTAAACAGAATCCTCAGCAAAGACATCACCCTACGATTGGGATGTCTTAAACTCCCAAATGGGAACTATACCGAGACAGTAGAGGAAAGTTTAAAACATCTCATGTCTATGCACTTCCCAGGGTTCCAAGAAAGATACTGTGAACCTCTACAGGAGACCCAAAATCCCGGGGCAAAAACATAAACCCAGAGAATAGTCACTGGCAACCAAGGTGGAGACTCCTGATGGAGTTGAATGGGCTATCAAGACCTTCGAACCATACAAGACTCCAGGACCAGACGGCATCTACCCTGTATTACTCAGGGAGGGTAGGAGAGTCCTAGTAGGTCCACTGACGGGAGTGCTCAGGACTAGTATAGCACTGAGACATGTTCCAAAAGCCTGGAGTGATACCAGAGTGATATTCATACCAAAACCAGGTAAAAATGGCCATGTAATGGCCAAGGACAATAGGCCTATCAGCCTCACATCCTTTATCTTAAAGATCTTGGAGAGGTTCATCGACAGAGAGTCCATATTCCTACAGTTCAGTAACTTAATAAATCAATATCTCTTGAACGAAGCGTTTGCGAGGATTCTTCCAGAGGAAAATTTTCTTTGTTTTGAGGTCCTAAATACGTATTTCAAATTTTGCCATTTAACCCAGGAACACCCTGTATATATGTATGTACATACTCAATGTATAATTTATATGAGAAAAGAAGAGTTCAAATTTTTATACAGAAAAAATGTATTTAGAACAAAGAAATAATAATTTTCTCTTTATTATTAGTTTGAATAATAATTTTATTTTAACAAAAATTTTTATCCTAGCAGATATTTTTATTATAATAATAGACATATATGTGTATTACATAAAAAAGTCTATTATAATAAAAAAAATTAGCAAATTTTACATACAATAAAAACGAGAGATTTCCGTGCAATTGGACTCAACCATCACACTCAACCATCTTTTTTTATCAGACTTCTAGTATTTTATGCGTTGTATTGTATGCGTCATGTCATTTTTATCATTCAGGAATTGCGACAGAACGAAGTAACGCGTTGATTTGCATTTACATTACAATTAAAAAACGGTGAAGTAAAACCCATTTCTGCTATTTCTTTTTAAAGAAACTTTCGGTTTAGAAATATGAAAGTCGCTTATGGAAAAATTCATTTACATTTCTTCCGTTTCCACGTGATATATTAAAATTATATGATAATATCTCGATTACATAATTTTATTGCCATCAATATTGATATTGGAAATCATTATTTATATAAAGAAAAAGTGAGAAAGAGAGAAGAAAGAAAAGACTAAAGTATTATATATATAAATTTCCCTAAATATAAATATAATATATAAAGCTATTTCCACTAGCAACACGCCATTTCTTTTACTCCCGCCAACGTTTTCCTTTTCCGTACAAAAAACAAAGCAAAGAGAACAAGATAAGCATTTTCAGACTTGATTGCGATGATGATTTTTTTCTCTTTGTTGCAGCCACAAGAAAAAGGACGATACATACTCGAATATGTGTGCAAACAACTTAACATTTTGGAGATGGATTACTTCGGGCTTCGTTACGTCGATAAAGAAAGAGAAAGGGTAAGTGTGCGTTTATAAAAGGATGAATTTTTAAGAAAACGTGGCTCTCAAGAGGTCACATTTCTGATTTTTTGCATAATTTGGCGCTTCAGGATATCTTCGCGTGCCAATCAAAGTCGAGCATACAATTTTCGCGATATTAAGCATTCATATGATTACCTTGTTTTCTTTTTTTTAATATTCTAACGAATGACGCGTTTGCGGAAGACGGAAAGATCTCTGTCATGCAATTAAATTCGCTCTACTAACACCTGGAATGGCATGTCGTGCGCCTTACACTATATCGTAATCGTTATTCTTAGGTCATCGGTGTAATTCCGGAGGACTTAAAAATAGGCGTGCCTTGAAATACCAACGATTCACCGTAGTACACTGTTGTACTTCGCTTGTGAACACGCGTTTTAACAGTTAATCATTTATCCCACTCCTTTTTATCCGTAATGTCTCAAATTAAAACTTACGCAATTAAATTGTTATTCTTAAAAAAACATAAATTTATCATGGAAATGACAATTTTCGCGCCTGTCATATAGTAATTACTGTGACAAATTTCACTTTATCAAGATAAAAAAAGGAGAAAAAAGGATTTGTTATCGCGATCTCAAAAAATAACATTTATATTGTTCAACCGTACATAACAACGATGCGTTTCAACGTTTCAACTTTTTGTACTTCATGTGTTGTCATATCTACTCTGTAAAAGTTTCGACATTACTTCTAAGTAGACATCGAGAAACTCATCAAAGTTTGAGAGCAGGCCGCCATATTCTTTTTCGAGTCATTAACAAATTGATACTCTGAAATTACAAGCAATTATTGTTCATTGTACGGTCCTAGTATAAATTTCAAATCAAATCTCAATAACCGACTTTTAGCTGTTATTTATAGCTTGGTTGAGAGAGCATTATTATTACTCCCTCATCTCACCGCGGGTGGTCCAAATGCTGCTCGAGCGATCTGCGCGCGGGGCGGTGAGGTGAGCGGGACAGCGGAAGGCGATTCGAAAGCCGGCCGAAAGTTACATACACTTTATGTATGTTCATTTTGAACTGGCACCTTTAATTCATAATATATCAGTTACTTTTCATGGTAATATGTATCTTATTATTATTAGATAAAAAGGTTTAAATTTTTAAGTATTTTCTTTTTTGAACATGGTTTGAACTTTTTATTTTTGATATGATTTTGTTCGGATATCACTTACTTGTCAGAGTACAAGTATATCACAGATATATAAAAAAATGATTTAAAAACATATAACGAAAGAGAGAGGTAGTGGGGGTGGATAGAGGGGGAAGGGCAGGGGGAGGGGTACGGTGGGTCGAAGATGATGGTGTTATAGTGAAAGGTGAGAGGGGATGTTGAAGAGTTATCGGACGGACGGACGGACACACACACGGAAATACATGCAGACAAAGAAGGAGACATTTCTTAATTTTTCATTAAATCATTACATTTCGACCGCCTGTATCTCCAGAACGGCTTGACCGATTTTAAATTTTTTTGGCTCAAATTACTCGTGGGGATGCCGCCTTTCAGAACATATAACGTTCGATTCAAAATTTTTTATATTTTAGAAGTTATGCACCCCCCAAAAATGGACTTTGGTGGCTCGGGATAAGAGACTTGTAGTGTCTATTATTATTAATCTTTCATATATTAACTAGCAGTTTTTGAACATAGCCGGAGACACTACTTTTTGTTTTGGCAACTAGAGTTTTTATTGAAAGAGCAAAATAATTTACTAAATATATTAACAAAACTATTTTTGATAGAACTAAAATATTTTCCTGAGTGTACGTATGTACGACTTACATATTTTGCGATTACATCGATGATATTCAGTTTAAAGTTGAAATTAATAATAACTGAAGAAAAAAATAATAGCTATAATATTTAAAAAATAAAAGTCATACACAATTAACTTAATTGTATATTCTACAAATATATAGTCATTACTTTTAACACAAGTCGATATTTACAGTAAGATATATAATACAGTAAATACGTTACCAAGCAAGTCGTAATTCAGTAGAGCAAAAATTCAGAATTTTTTAAGATTTATTTGCGTTTTTCTTTTTAACGTAGTTAGTCTACCTTAAACGAACGTACAGTTTTACTTAAATCCAAATAGGTGGACGAGTACGCTGGAAAAAATCGTGAATCTTAATTTCAGTTGCGGAAGATTTAATCCTGAATGAAAATTGTGTTAATTTCAACACAAATCTGAGAAATAGTGAAGTGCATATCTTTTGCAGAATAGGAGCAACAGTTTTTCATTCTTTCAGTTTTATTTAAAGTGATATTTTTCAATTTTTTTTCGTAAGAAATCATTTTACGGAATGAATCATATACAGGGTGTCATTAACCGATTAAATCACCTATCAGAAGCAGAATAGACTGAACTGAGTTGAAAAGTCTTCTACCATTTTGCAGCAAGTTTACGCAATATTTAACGAGATTAGGTGATTTAATCGGTTAATGACACATTATATTCACAAAAATAATATGAAAGTTAAATTCGAGAGAATATGAAGCTCTACATAATTTTCACGGAATTATTTTTATTACTCGTTTTTTAACGGAAAACGTATGACCTCGCAATCCTGGTGTAAAACAGCATCCCCGCCGAGTTCTGGTCTTTCCGTTAAGGCCTAGTGAAATCAATATTGTCCGTCCGGACATCCGCAAACGTTCCATCGCCGTCTTTAAAAATTAACGTGCCGCACCCTATCCTCAAGCTATCTCTTTCCTATTCCCGCCATTTTCTTGGTTCGCAATTCAATTCATATCATATACGAGCGGAAATTTTTTAGTAAGAATTGGAAACATTCTTTCATCGGATTTTTGCACAGTGCGACAATTTAAAAAATTTCTACTTTTGATAAGCTACAATGAACCCCAAAAGAAATCCATGTCACCTATAAATCCCCCGAGGATAATAAATTATATCGTCACATCGATTGTTATTACTCTGAGCAGCATCTGCAGAGACCTATCTGTTCGTTTTTTCATTGTGGCCATTGTAACGTTGAAAGAGATATGTATACGGTGAACCATAGAGCTATTTGCTCCGCTTTATCCTCTTGTTTGGATCCAATGAATAGTTTGAAGTGGTCTGAAATTGCTCGGTGCAACTGATCCTTGATCTGATATATTGTACAATATTATAGGATTTTTGAAACTCTCTCATCGCGTAAATCTCTATTAATACAACGGCTTACAATTAATTGCAACAATTATTTTTTGTGCGGAAACAACTAATTTGACAGTCATGTATACAGTTTACATATTTACGTTAGAAAGATCAACGCGATGGTCACTTCAATTTTTACTGATCTCTTTGAAACGGTATTAGAACAGATGCGCAATCTCGTCTCGGTATAATTTCTGGTAAACATCTCGTCATACTTATGAGCGCTTACGAGCGTGCGTGGGCTATTACGATAGTATTATTAGAGGCTCTTATGATAAAATTTTACGACGAACTTTTTGGTCTCTCGATCTTCCGCGAGGTAGTTTCGCGGCGAATTTGGTAGCATCAGCATGCTACCTCGGAGAAAAAACGGGCAAAAGACAAGATCACATTCGAAGTATCTTAAATTTGTGGTACTATATAATATATATATATTTAAATATTAGAATACTTGTTAGAATAACTTGTTAAATTTGTGTGGACTAACGGTCTTAAAACGTATTTGATTATCCTACACATTTATCAGCTTGTTTATATTATACATATTATATATTCGGATATTTCTTATTTTGCAGCATTGGCTGGACCTAGCAAAAACTGCGATCAAGCAGGTGAAAGGTTGGTATTATTCGGAATTTAAGAAACTTTTCGTATGTAACGTACTATACGGATCTTTAAGCCCAAAACACATGAAATGCATAACAGTGCCATAAACATAACATAAGACCGATGGACCAATGAGCATCTTATGTTAATTAATATGTCAACTTTATGCTGGGTACTTATTGGTCCAACAGTTTTATGTTATGCTCATGCTCTATTATGCATTTCATGTGCGATAGGCTTCAATCTTTAAGTAGGTAGATAATTTAAAGATACGCAAGTTGTCAAGTAGGATGCTTAGAATACTTAAACAATTTTTTATATAGTTATATTTTTTACTAATATATTATGTTATAGTTAAATTAGGTACGTATTAGCTTACATATATCCTTATAAGATAGAAGAATGATGAAAAATAATAAACTTAAAACTTCTAGGCATTTTTTCTTTTTCTCTTCTAGAATAAAGCATTAAAAATTTTATTTGTACTGTATGTGAACACCCTATATATTTATTTAAACTTGATATTTAATTTTCCAATTAACTTGTAATTAGACTCAATCTGATGATATTGTAATGACTAATTTTCAAAGTTATCTGTACAAATTATAAAACTATCAGAGATTAATCATAGCTATATAAAAACATAAATTTTATTATCATAAGGTTAAGTAAGATTATATTTAAATTTTAAATTAGCCAGAAAATGCAAATGAAAAAGATTTTTATAGGGTTAAATAAGATCTTTATGAGACTAAATAAAATTGAGTTACCTCCCGTCAACTTTTGACGAGGATGTTTGGGAAAACCCGATATCTCTGTTCATTCTATTCTCGAAGAGGTGCATACCGAGAATTCTCCCGCGAATGTGCGCTCAAATTACAATTTCATTTGTAACATTGCGTAACACGAGGCCATTAACTACGCAACGGATATAACTGCTATCCAAAACACAAATCTACGTCGAGCAAACGTCTTATTATATGCTCGGAAGCAATTCGTTCTACCACGGAAATTCTATACTGTCACAAAAGCGTTATAGTCGATCGGCCATAATGACGTCGCGTAGAGAACGCAGGTATTAGCGAAACAGCTGCGACCGAGGCAAGGTCGATCGTCGTCGAGGTACGACTTTTCCCTCCCGATTACGTCGGTCGATGTCACATGAAAGTTTCAAGCAATCGCGACCTGCTGGCCTATTCTCGTAAACTTGAACGGACTTCAGAGCAGACCTGTCCGAAAGAGTTAAGATATTTTTTTTTTCTTAGAAAATCCACCCCGACAGTCACCACACCAATCTCCCTCCCGTCCGTTTGAATAAAAAGTTTTTTTTTTATTTTTTAGAGTTATTTTTTAAACTAATTTTAAAGAGTGACAATTGAATCAGCGTTGAGCCAAAAAAATGGCTCGATCGTCAATTTTTAAAAATAAGATTTCACTCTTTAAGCTCGCTTTAGAATTAGATTTCGCTCTAGATTTTAGAGATTTGGATGTCGCGTAGCAGGAACAAAAACAAATGCTTTTGCGTTCGCTGAGGATGCGCGACAGGAGTTGCAAAGATTTCCTCTTTGAGCTGGAATTAAGTAAATTCGAAGGGGGGGGGGGGGGGGGGGGTGGCTTTGGACTAATAATAAGAAATATTTCTGGATCACACGAATGAGTTTTTGTCGCGTACCTGTTGATTTTAATGCTCGTAGAATTGATACAATTAGTGTATGATATATTTACATTGTAAAGGCATTTGTATTTAATTGTACAGAGCACTCGTGACGCGCAAGATCGAAACTGATTAAACGTAATCTGTTTGATTGATATTCCATACGTTTTGCGGAAGGTCAACTAGCCCTAGAGACAGCGCGGCTCGCGAGTATTTTATATCTATCGAAGGCAACGAGCTGTAATGATACTATATCGAATGGGATCACGACCTCGCATTATGGAGGCGGCAACGTTATGTTATCGCGAGTATAGAGCCTGAATTTGCATTGGCGCGAAGTGTATAATATTTGCACCAGCTGTTTCTCATAATTGTATAAAATAAATATCTATGTAATTTTATGCGCTATACGCTTGAACGTCCTGCGCGAGGTTATTATATGTATATACGGCAAAATAATTATAAAATCATACGAGCAACTCATAAACATTGCATTTTCACACGCGAAGCTATCAATCCGCTAATATCGCCACTGTTTTGCTTCCATTTTTGCCTTTGTGAAGTGTTTTCGTACGCGCGTTGGATATATTACTAAATGCTGTTTCCTTTGATATTGCGTGTGTCGATTGTCATTCTGAGAAAACAGAGAAGATCGATATATGTATACATATCGCTCTAGACTAGTTATTGAGAAGATCGATATATGTACATAACGCTGTTAAATTATTTCATAATTCACATTGCAAAATTATGAATTGTATTTAGTCCAATCGTCGCGTCATTACGTCATAAATAAACAATGATACATATGTATAGATCCAATGAAAGAGACTTAATAAGTAACGCAGGATTTTAGACGGTGGTCTAAAGGCTTAGGACGCACGCAGATAATATTTTTCGCAATAAGAATTAATTATTTGTAGATTTTAATACGTTGTTCAACATTATTAAGATGCGTAAAGAGCATTAAAAATTGTTAAATTGATAGTTAATTTAACTGGTGATATTACTGCGGTAGTTTAGGACAGCTTGCGTTTTTCAAGTCTGAAAAAATTGTTCGGCACGCAGTTAAAAAGACTATTACATACGTAGTATACAAATTCACACTCAATTATAGAAGCATCCAAGATTCAGCTTGACCGGCTTGTTTCTCATTGATTATACAACATATATCTTAAATTAAGCGCGAAATTATGATATATTGAAAAGTGTCCCGAATATATCAGTCGCGAGCGTTTTTCTTGCACGACAAAATCACAAGTCGTAAATGAAGATGCTGGTCCACTGAAACATATCTGACCTTTTACTGTCATTATTTTTCAGACATGCACGAGATTTTGCTGTGCTTTCGCGTGAAATTCTACCCGCCTGATCCTCTGCGGCTAAAAGAGGAGATCACCAGGTATCAAGTATACCAACAGCTCAAAAGAGACCTGCTTTATGGACGTTTGTGTTGCAGCCCCGGCGAGGCAGCGCTGCTAGTGGCTTGCATCGTGCAAAGTAAGTTTGTTCTTTTGGTCGTCCTTTGTTAATTTTTCATTTTTGAATTTTATATCATAATGTAGTGTCTTAACGACAGAAAAGGTAATAAAATGCAAGAATTAACAACTCATCTCACCGCCCGGATCTTAAAGCTTTACGCGAGAATGCTTTAGTCTTTGTACACTGAAAAAAAAGATTAGTTATAATAATCTAGCCTAGATGACAGTACTAAATGCCTTGGTGAAATAATTTCAATTAAATGTTCGCGGTTGATATAATAAAAAAATTTGTTAACTATTACTATCAAGATTTGGAAATTGGTAACAAAGCTGTACGATTATGATAAATTATATGATAAATATAATCAAATTTTTTTTTTATTAGTAATCTTAAACGAAATAATTTGGCATTTGTTACCAAATATAGTAATTATTACTCAAAAGAACTGGCAAATGTATCTAAATTGCGCGCACAACATGGGGATATATCGACATTTGGTAACAATTATTTATTAATAGTTATTAAATAATTTGGTATTTATTATCAAATCAGTTAGAAATATCTCCTTCATATAATTTTATAATAATTACCAAATATTTAATTTATATTATCAAATTATTTGGTTTTAAATACTAGATAAAATTTAATTGAACCAACTAACTGAGAATTTTAGCTTTCTATTATAAATATTTAGTGATTATTACTAAACGTTTAGTTACTATTATTGTGTTTGGTTTTACTTATTAAATATTGCATCAATATGCTCAACAAAATGTATTTATTTAGCTGTTACCAGAGACACTTTGTTCTCAATGTAAATGAAAAAGGGACGCTGAATTTATTTCTCTCATATAATTATCTATCATTTTTTATTTAAAGCCGTTTTCCATGCCTTTCAATCGTATTTTCTGTTAGTTAAAAATATTACGAGTATATTTATTAAGAAATTATATTAATTTAGCAAAAATTCATTTTTTCTTGAAAAGTAGCCGAGTTAAATAATTATAAACGATTATAATAAACGATTAGTATGATTATAATGATTAGTACGATTTTGTATCTAATATTGAATTCGCGTGAACAATAAACAATGCATGACGTTGGCAGCCACATATTCGTATAGTTTCTGCAGTTTCAGCTTCTCTTCGTTTCACGTGTCCGTTCGGTCAATTTATTCCTTTATCTCGACTTCGGGGATCCCATAATTCAGGATTTCCTTTCCAGTGACCTATCACAGACATCATGTATCACCCACCCCTCCCACTGATCGTCGCCCATCAATCGTACTACACTATTTCCGTCAAATATACGATTGTGTGGCTTTGCGTTTATTTTCTCTGGAAAAGTTCATTGGAAAAAAACATTGTCAATTAATAAAATCGTATCTGTCAACGTCTCTTGTGAGATGCGATTAAGCCTCTTACGAAGTCGATAGATGAATAATAGTTGTTCAAATACAGATTAATCGATTTTTTGCTACCAGATTAATTATAGCGTCAAGTCGCATTATCAGTCTTACAAGTAAAATTGTAATCAATGGAATCTTTAATTCATGTATGCATATTCCGTTAAATTTAGCTCCTCGTGATTTAGCAAGAAATGCAATAACTGTCTATTTACGGAATCCTTCAGATTGTGATGATCGAAGCTGAAGTCTGAAAAATAACCTTCCGGAATCGGTGTCCTCTTATATAAGCGACCTTTTATTTCTGATCTCGTTATTGAGAAGTACGTAAGGGAGCAATCAATGACCCGTCCTTCCATCGTAGCCGATCGTGACTCTTTGTATTAAAACTTCGGTCGTCAACCATCAATTCATAGATCGTTCACCTTTCAGCGAACCATGGCTGCAGCTATAAAAACTATTCGTTTTCCGTTGGATCTTTTTGCTGACCTTGGCGATATAACTGTTCTTACGTTCCTCGTAGTGAAACGCAATCGGTATGCGTTTCCCCTATTTGCTAAAGTAGATCGTTTTTCATGTAGATTTCTCGTACGTTCTTCGCAAAGTAAATTGGCATTTTTTTTACATTATAGGCTTTCATCAATTGAAAAAGATAGGAATTGCCGCGGATTAATTTGATATTTCGAGAAGATTCGTTTGCTTCCCCTGTCATATGTCTTTGACATCAGGTTCATCAATCAGCGCTGATTTCTCAATCGCCGACGATTTATATCCTGCAGTCGTCCGCACATCCTATTGCAATTTGAGTAATAGCCGCGATGAGCGTTGGTCATTTTTCTAACTATCTGCCATGCGATCTCAGAATCTACTCAATAATTACCGAGATTACCTTCGTCAAACATCTCTTTCTTATATAGGAACTAGATACAAAAAAGATTTTTCTAAATTTAAAAAAATGTACATGAAAAGAACGATTTCGCTGAAGCATCTAGAAATTTAACTTGTCGATACTGTAAGAGATTATTCGTATTTGGGCGCGGAAGCTGCAAGCGGTCGCCACTCGAACGGTGTTTCCGAGAGATGTGCGTGCGCGGCATCGATAGAAATCGATGGGTAATGGCGTCAGCGACGCGTGTTGTATGTTTATTGTTGTATCGTGCGGACAAAGAGTTACTGTAAAGTTTATATTTGAATATATTGAATTGATATAATCCGAGTCAGTTATTATTATTATTATTTTGTTTGTAATAAGGCTTAATAAAGTTTTTAAAACTAATATAATAGAAAAACAGGGCGATGAGCCAATAAACTCGTTAAAATCTTTAAATTATTCTAATATATTGCGAAGAATATCACGTAATTTTGGCGTTTCGTCTCGGCTTCCCACTACTAGATTCATCAGTAAGGCATTGTAGTGGAAGCCTGCCTTAGACGCCTGGGAAAGTTATTCAATCGAGATTCTATATGAAGAGAATTGCGAATATCGATAGACCTCTGAGGCGGATCGACGTAGTAATATTCTTCGCAATATTTATTCAAAATAAGAATAACGTCCTATTAACCAATATATGCAGTCCTCCCAAATTGCGCGCTGAACAATCGTCAGTCTTAAAACGCAACTCTAAATCTAGAAAATTGTAATTACAAAATTGTGATTATTATTATTGTTCTCCCTTTATTAATCTCACAGTATCTGAATATAATTTTTTTGTATCATCAAAATAATATATGTAGAATGCTCGAACTAGTTGTACTGTCATAATTTTTTGTAGCATTCTGATGGTTTAATAAAATTTGAGATCTGTATTTAGCTCATTTTTTAGATATTATATTTCAGCCAAATCGTCCTTTTTGTGTATAATTTACAATCATCTTTAATTTCATATATTTTCTTTTCGATATCAATAAAACGAATAAACTTTGCGTGTAGAATATTTATGTGTGAAATAAAAAATGAGAAGAAAATTGATACTTACGGGACGGCCTTTCTTTTCTGGAATTCTCAGGTGAACTAGGAGATTACGATCCCGAGATCCACGAAGGGAACTATATCTCCGAGCACAAATTGCTGAAAACGCAAACGCCGACGATCGAGGAGAAAGCGATGGACCTACATCAGACTCAGTTGAAGAGGTTCACTCCGGAACAGGCGGAAAACTATTTCCTTAGGATAGCCTCGCAATTGGACACGTACGCGGTCGATCCACATCCGGTCAAGGTAATTTTCATTATTTTTGCACGCTTTTTAAAACAAGCGAGTCAATATAGTGTCACTTTCAATTTAGAAATTTGTTCTTTGCCCCGTTTTCATTTCCACACGTTTCAATTAACTCGTTCACAATCAATGATATCACTATAATAACTGGAATCTGGAATTGACTAGAGAATGTTGGTATTTAAACTTTTTTATCGAAGAGAAAGAGTCGAACGTTGACTCAAATATACACTCGCTCGCAAAAAAAAAAGCGGTACAATATAAATTTGGGAAAAAATTACCAAATTATCATAACTTGGTAAATAATGAAGATAAAAATATGTTTAAAAAAGCAAAATGCAGCTTGAGATGTCTACTTTAGGACAATTTGAATGGGAATTGTACTAGGCCATTATTTTCAAAATGGCGGATGACAAAGTAAAAACATGCAAAATTGATAATCAAAGGTCCAACTTAATGATGGTGCATGGTTTATTCACCTGCGACACACACACAAATAAACGTCGTCTTGTTTCTGTCTTTTATATCTAGTTTACGTATTTATTTCTGCATCTCCTCTCTCCGAGCGAACCTCTATTCGCGGCCTGCATAATTCCGACGAGCTAGTCCACGCGCAAGTCAGGTTGTTTCAACTTCACTTAAAGTATCACGGAAAAAAGATATAATTCACATAACCAGAAATATTTTAGTTTTGAGCAATATAGCCATATTATCCTAGTTATCTTTATGTGATAAGAATGTATATGGTTGATACGATTTATTTACTTTAATGTGTCAACTATCCTAATGTAGTTATCGTGATCTGATTGTGACAACCAAAACTTGGTTGGATGATCATTTACTACGGATAAGTTATCTATCTAGATCTAATTACATTTTCATTATTGTTATGTGATAACTAATATCTTAAATGTTGCTGCGTTATCATTGTGTAATTGTAAAACGTATATTATATTACTTGATAGTATTATCAATATAAATATTATTAATGTAAGCTACGTGTACGTTACATAGGATACTAAATACAGATTTCCATTCACTCATCCTGCACTAGCATTTAGTTCGTAATTTAGTTTACAATATAATTCCAATTCGTCCTGGCTTTATTTTTCATGACGGAACAATTTTACAAGGTAGAAAACGTTTTCGGAGATTACCGATTTTAACTGCTATTGACGTTTTTGCCAATATCACTGTAGAATATGAAGCAGCGTTCATTGATACAGCACTGAGACACTACCGTGTCTCCTGATATATTCAAACGAAGAGCAAGTCTTCCGCAGAATTTCCTCAAGAGCGAATCTATAATATTATATGCTCTTGACAACCAATTGAGGATTTGTTCGTCGAAACACCTTTGTGTTTCATCTGATTGTTACCGTGATATATACCATCCATATACAGTTATATACGCAGTATAAGCCTCCTAACTTATACGAATCAATATACGAATCGAGAAGTGTACAGTTGGAAAATTTATGTTGATTAAATTGATCACATTTTACATATCCCAAACGGTCCATTCAAATTTTTATGTTAATTCTCACAAGATGAATATGTTAGTGATATAAATATTATATATACAAATTAACACAAATAAAAATAATACTGATATAATTTGTAAACAAAATGTGGTAGTATATTTTTTTTTAGTAAAATTAACATTTATAATATATTATAAATTAATACGTATTTCGTTCATTTTTATTTAAAAATTTACGTTTTAAAACATTATTTTTATGTTATTTGTTTAATCATTAAAAATTTCAGTGTTAAAATATCATAATCTTATTACATTTAATTAACATTTGATTATTAATTGTGTCGAATTTTTAATTCGACACAAAATTTCAACAAGATCTTGAGTGGATCATTTTCAACACAAATACAAAATGTTTTTACTATGTGAATATTTCAAAATTAGAGAAGTTATCAATTATAGAAAATTTATTATGCAATAATTTGATAACGTCTTGCGTTATTTCTATTTATATGTAAGATGTAAGAAACATTCTTATAATCCTATTCCAAGTGATGAAATGGTCAGCTTCCCAAGCGATAATCTTATGCGATAAAAAATTTAATTTAAGTTTTAATATTAATTCTATCAACCGACACACTTTCAATACTGCTAATGCAACTCTGTTGTTTAATTAATATCTCGGTCGATCGATACGCTCGCATTGAAACCACTGCTGTTATCTTTATCGGGATCCTCTCACTGCAAATAAATTACGATATATGTAAAAGCGACTCAGCAAACAACCTCATGTTTCGTATCGCCCGCGAGTCGCAAGGAAAAACATCCCGCTATTATTCGCATCACGATGCATTCATTGCACTCTCGTCGTGAGAGGCGAGTGCTTGATGATGTGGTAGCACCTGTCGTTTGTTTATTGGTTTTTTACTTTCTGCCTGCATGGCGACATTTTCACTGAAGAAATAATCGTGAACCAGTGTTGCGACCGTCTTCCGTTTAAGGGAAAATGCCATTTTTATGACGCAACACCGTGACTATGTGAGACATAGTTCTCACTTACTCGAGAAAGGGTATCTGCACACTCATCTACAAAGTATCTGTTTCACGAGCTAAACGTTCGTCTCTTTGGTCGCCACGATGTATGATGTTCTTATCGAAAAAAGTCGACAATGAAGCATTGAATAAATCGTCGAAAGAACACACTCGTCGTAGAAAAAATAGACAATAGTAATTGTACATTATTTTAATAAAAAAGTTCCACGTAATTAGTTGTATATCTGCGGAATGGTAACATATGTATATGTATAAAAAATAATAAACATTGAAAAAACGGTATTGTAAGTACCAATATTTAATACATAATTTATTGACTCTTACAATGCCATTTTTTCAATGTTTACTATTTTTTGTACAAAAAGAGTCCTTTCTTCTTCTTAATTTTGTATTATGTGCAAATTGTTTTCCCAATATACATACGTTGTCGATAAAAATTTAACGACAATGTAAATAAAAAGTGATATAACGATTGGATTTCCCCTTCGAATAATCCTTCGATTGCGAATACATTGACTAAATGGAAATTCTTCTTAAATTCTCTCTCGCATTATCCATACGAACGTTGCATTGTGTTTCTGGTCACGTTGCGATTTTATTTTCTGATAAATACGTTGTCGTTACATTTACAGGATCCCGACAAGGGCACGCAGCTTCATTTGGGCATTAACCACTGTGGGATTCTGACATTTCAAGACTCACGAAAGATTCAGCATTTCCGCTGGTCGGAAGTTCAGAAGATCAATTTCGAAGGAAAGATGTTTATTGTGCATGTAACGATAAACGAGGTAAGCACATTTATTATTGACTCGATACTATGTTCTACCGGACGAAAACGACGAATAGACTCTGCGGAATATTCCACATCTAGGGATAATTAAAATTTCTCACGTAAATTTCCATTCTAACGCTGTTATGTAAAAGAATATCCTAATATTGTTTTTAATTGTTAAAATTGAGATGTAGTAAACACATTATACAGAAAATACAAACGTGGGAATATCTAATAAGATAGAAGTAGGCTCTATTAATAGCCTATTAATGTATGCGCGATGCGTTTGCATAAACCAAAAGATAAACGAAGCTTTCAAAACTGAGTCGTTATTTGGCTTTAAAATTCGTACAATTTATAGTGCTCGTCTGAATATGTTAGGGTCGACATGAGTGGGCCAACTTATCTGCATCTCATTCACGATGCAGATACATATCTGTACTCTACCATACTTTGCCTTTTAGAAGAAATACTTTGCCACAATACCTCTTTGATTTTTTTCTTTCATAAAGCCACGAAGGCTTGTGCAGAGCCGAATTTTACAATTTACTTCCAAAAATTATTTGAAAATTATCTGCACTGTAAAAAAATTCTTTAAAGTGGAATTTCATTATAAAGAGTGAAAATTCTGCTATTTTGTTTTTTAGAAGAGTGGCAGAATTTTTAATCTTTAAATGAAATTCCATTCCGAAAGAATTTAAAGATCATTTCAACTGTATTATAGTGCAGATTATATACTTATAAGATATCAGAATGAATTTTTATTTTGCCTTTTTTTCTAAAAAATCTCTATCGTTTTATGTGAAACGACTTTTCTAATTATGAATATTGCAATTACATTGCGATTTTATCAACATTTTAATCATAATTTAGTCGAAAGAAATTTCTCTTTGGTAAAAGTCTCCTTCTGCCGACTTTTAAACGCACGACGCGACGGTAACAAGGTTTTTGTTGTGTTAAGAGATCTTCGTTGGCATTATTTAATCGTTTGTCGTATCGTGTTATGCAGTTTGGACGTTTAAGCCCTTGGAAAACCTTGTTTTATCTCGACAATTTCTAATTACGAGCCCTAACTACTGTATATTATACGATAATCGCACGTGAAAATACGCGCTCTTGTTCGTGCATGACTTGCTCGCGTGCAACGTATGCGTGCAATATATGCATGTGACGTCACATACTATGTGATTGTAAGTTAAGTAATTCTGTTATTTCTCTCTGCTGCTGGACTCATGAAGGACGTGAGGACAAAGGTGAGTTAGAGAGCGATTTTTTTAATATAAGTAATTTATATATAACATGATCGCGGAATTTTTAATATAAGTACTTCATTATTACAACTAATTAGAGAAAAAATCGTTTCGGAAAAATGAACTATCTTAAATGATTTCCGTGCGTGTTTATATGATCTGCGGCTATCAAAATATAGAATAATACAGATGCTTTTAGAAGATGCGTATCTCGTGACTTACGTCACCCCCTGCGAATAATAAATCTTTCTTATCTCACGAAATCCCTCGCCTTCACACTATTTCTCCTTGAGTAATAAAACCACCAATAAACAGCTGTCTTTGTCACTTTGAAGCTATGCATTTTTACAGGATATCCGTCTCATTTTCAAATTGGAAAATCCGGTCACGAGAAACGTGGCGGATCGTGTACTCCAAATCGATATAATATTCACTTCATTCTGTTTTGTGATTGCACGCGACGTGACGTTGCAATATTCTGAAAGAAGTGATCGTTATCGTGCAGTCGTTAAAGAATGTCATCATCGATTATTGGAACGAGTTACAGTATTAATTTATTCGTTTTCTTTTCTTTTTTTTTTTTTTATTTGTCTTGTTCGAAGAGCAAAGATAATCTATTTTTTATTGACCTTATTTTGCAGAAACGCGAATATTTGCTCACATAATACGTATGTAACATCAAAATAGGATATTTCTCGAGCGTCTTCGTATTTGCAATTTTCAGAAAAAGCATCTCGTCGGGTTCAAATGTCCCACAGCAACGAACTGTCGTCACGTGTGGCGGTGCGCCATCGAGCAGATGCTGTTTTTTACGTGAGTACTTCTTTTTACTTGTGTTTCCTCTGAAAGCATGTATGAGATTTATCATGTTTTACATCGCATGACATTTTCGCTACTTACGACGAAGCTTTTACATCCATTCACGTGTTCTCACCATCATCACGTGTTCTCTTGCAGTACATTAATGATTGAAAAGACGCTTACATTTTAAAGAGACAAGTATTTTTTATTTTACAATATTATTTCCGATTTTTCCGAAGTTTTCTTTATTCGATATGCTGAATATAATCGTTGTGCGAAATTGCGGCGACGGAACTATTATTCCCTTCTTCATGAAGATTTAGCAACGACCAATCAATTGGCGAAACCTTAGCTTTTCGTATATTATATTATATGAAGATTGAAACTTGAGTAAAATTTATAAAATGTCTTCCGGCGCTTTTCCGCATTTTGGGCACGTCGTACGTGTGGCTTTTCTGAAATTTCCGACATAAGTAATTGATCTAGGCCGTGAAAGTAACTCCAGCGCTTCTGTGAAAGATGCATCCGACCTCCGAAAATATTGCTGACACTTAGACGTGCATGGTTTATCATTACTATCGCGCGATCAAATTTAATATTTCTATCGTGAGCATTGATGAATGCCTGAACGAACGCTTGTGCTTATACAAGGTTTCAGCGACGAAACGAACACTGAGAAAAATAGTTCGATTGTATCAACAAGGTATATTTGGTTAAATGCATATTTTGCAAAATCTGGCAGAATTTCTGTTTATTATAACAGGACTCGAGATTTTATAACTAGACCGTTTGGTAGACGCGGCAGCGTCGCGACGCCAAGTGCATAAACAATAACAATATAACCGCTTGACACGATCGCTTAACGCGTGAACGTGTATATGTTCATGTCGCTGCCAAATTCGCGACGCTACCTCTAGCTTTATCTAGAGTTTTGACATCTACAAACTTTAGATTAATATTACTCAGAAATTAAAAACCCAATTATTATATTAAGTGTACAAATTAGTTCGGTCCGTTTTTTGTGTTCAAAAATGCATTTATTTCGAAACAAAATGAACGAACAGATTAATTAAAGTATTGTGTCCATCGCTGGCTACTACTTTTTCCCATCTCTCAGGCAATTTTCGAATTCCATCTCGAAAAAAATGACTCGCCTTTGGAGGCGATCATCTTTTGGAAAACGGACCGAACTAATTTGTACTCTCAATAAAAATCTAAAAATACTTTTATTATATAATCAGGGTTGCCACAAGTCAGGGAAATTAAAAATGCGTCAGGGAAGTCAGGAAAAGTCAGGGATTTCGCACACTTGTCGGGGAAATTCGAATATCTGCAGCTGTACATTGTTTGGTTTTACGCTTTGCTGTGATCTTTTTTGACAACTCTTTTTGTTTTTGAAAATTGATTCCTGAAAAAAATCTGCATGTATGTACAATTGCTGAAAAAAACGAGAAACATTGCAAAGTATGAATCATTCGAGGTCAGAGAAAAATCTCGAAAGTTTGTCAGTAAATCAGGGAAATGTCAAGACATTTTACGATTGCAAATTTGTGGCAACCCTGATAATGTCATCCATATTTTTCGATTGCAACCAGTCCGAATGACATTGGTACAACCAATACCGGGATCTAGAGACCGAGTTCCGAAAAGGGACCGTTTCAAAATTTTTTCAGTCGTACATGTGACACGTACATGTAAAGCGTTTTGTCCATTAAGCTGCTGTTCACAATGTCTACATTCAAAAAATAAATTAAAAATTATATTAAATTAAACAATATTCAAATCTAAAAATCGTCAATGTAAGAACATGACTAATACGAATACGAAGTCTATAACAGTCTAGCTTGGATCTTAGTTCTAAACTAGAAAGACTACATAAATTAATATATAAATTTACGCAAAATTATATATAAGTTTATTTAATTTTTTACTTAATTTAATTTAACTAATACAAATATGAAGCCTATCTAGCTTGGATCTTACTTAGTTACTTATATATAAATTCACACGAAATTATTAAGTAATAAAAAACATCTTTTGTTTATCATATTGTTTATAAGAGTTACATTATATGTGAAAACTATTATTACATTGGGATCCAATTTTCCATAAAATTATAATTAAATTTTCCATGTAATTAGTGCAGTCTTTTGTATTTTTTTTAATAGTAAAGCATTTCCACTTTTCGAAATTTTTTTACAAAAACAGAAATGTTAAATTCATTTAATATATTTCACTCTACGTGAAATTGCGAATTAAAATGAAGATTTGAAACTCGGTTGTTATAATAAACGGAATGAAAAGATTACTGGAGAGTTGCATGCAATCTTGAAATTGGACTATTTACTCGTAATTGAAGATATATACTTGCAGTCAGAGTGTTTCGAATGCACATTAGAAATGGTAAACAAGGTTAAATTCGCCCGCGGTGAACAACCGTTGTCTTGACAGGGTAATATGGCTGTCATCTAGATAATAATTAAAGTACAGTTGCAACTTGCAACATTGATGTCTACCATAAGATATAGAATTCGCAACAGAAATTAAGCTTCGTTTCAGCTTTAATTACCAATTTTTTCTAGAACAATACGTTAACATTACATTATACGAAGAACTATAACAGTTTACAACGGGTGAACTGAAAAACATCAATTTCTTGTAGCCGTCAAACTGCATTTGGAACCAAACGCGAAAAACGCATTAAGCGTCGTCTACAATACACGGAGTAAGAAGTAAGAGTAAGAAATTGACGAATAACAATTGATTATTCTTCTCACATTCGACTGTGATTGGTCAATTTCTTACTGTTACTTCTTACTCCATGTATTGTAGACGATGAATTAGACGATTAGACGAAACGATCTGATCAAGTAGGTAGAGGCATTACTTGCCCAAAGGGAATCAAATTCCTGCGAATTCCACCGAAATTTGGCGAGCTGACGTTGTCCACGGTGATGAACGTGATTTTGGTCACGAAACTGATACACTATATTTCTCCGAATTAGTTCCATTCAACAAATTTATGCGAGCATAAATTCTCTGCTTTGGTTGTTGGATTTTAGTGCGAGTGAAGGCCTATTCTCGATACTTGCGATATTTATGTCGCGGCTATTCGTATGGCGGCAGCGCAGCGCCACCGATGAATGAAACTCATGCCTAATGATCCGAACGAGCTGAATAATCGCTCCTGACGGTATTCTTTTCGAACAAGTTTAAAAGAGACGCGTTCAAAAGCATTTTGAACGCGGTGATATAATATAATGCTGAAAATATTTATCGAATTATTGTAAATATAATAAAATGTTTTTAAATATATGTATATGATACATATGATGATTCTGAAAATAAATCTAATAGTAAAAGAAATTAAGAAATATCAAAAAGAGCCAAATATTGATGCACAACTTAAATTTATAACTTCAATTTGTATTTAACAATTACATCTCTCTCAACAATGTTGCATTTACAAACGTTTTAACTAATGTTTTTGATCTTCCTCTCAATGCTTTAATCATAAACAATTTATTATAATGACATAAAAAAAAACAACGTAAACATTAGGACTATAATAGAATTTGAACTAGAGTTATAAATATTCTATATTCAATAAACACTGAAAAAATTTTGTCTCGTATATAACAATTAACGCTAAGAGATTTATAACAAAGTCACTTTGTTACCTCAAGTAACGTAATTAATAGGTACATATATGATTATGTCCGATATCGATTCATGAAGTGTTATATACCTAAAATGTTTATAATTGTAAATGTTTAATATTTATAATTGTTGAATGATAAATATTTATAATTGCTGATTATCAAGTAAAATGTAGAACACTACTAACTTTTAACGACTTAATTGTGTGCAGCTTACCGAGGGCATCGGATGCGCCGGTGGTAAGTGGCGGCTCTATCTTCTCGTGGGGATACAAATTTAAATATACCGGAAGAACAGAGAGGGAAGTTCTGGAGGAGGCAGGACCACTCCGGAAGGAGGAACCGCCGATACAACGCTGCCAGACGACGTGTTTAAGAAGAAAGGCCAGCAGTGTGCCGGCGACCCCTAGCACGCCGAGCCAGGATCTCGTCGAAATACGTGAATATTTTTTTTTCACTATCACATACAATTTGCACACCCTGCCGTTTTTTTGGTAGTTTATGTTCGCGATATTACCATTCCATGGAAAATGCGTATTTCGTATTTAACTGTAGAAAGGGTAATTTCATGAACACGAATCCACTTGCAAAACACGCATTTCTTTGTAGAACGGTAGATATTCAGGTATAATAGACTGAATTAAAAAAATAAATCTTAAGGATTATTATATTTTTAAAAATGCAAGTGAAACAATCTTTATCAAATTAAAAAGTAAAACCGAGTGGTATTATTTTTAAAAAATGTAAGCGGTACAATCCTTACTATTTACTTCTAATAACATTATTTATATTATTTGTACAGTTTCATCAATTAATTATTTAATCGGCTGTGGAATTGACTAATCATGCACATTTACTGTTTAGCAGAATACCATTTTTATCAATTTCAATTGTATATAAACTTACCTTTTTAAAAAAAAAGGTAAAAAAAGCACTAAGAGTGCGTGCTTCTGGTAAAAAATCATTTGGGCCACTTTTACCAACGCCAATTACTTAATCGGTTGCGGAACTGACTAATCACATTTGCTGTTTAGAATATTTAAGACGGTCTTAAAATAAGAATAGACTATGAATACCGTCCTAGTAGACCTGTCTAATTCCATCATGGTGTAAACTAGAACTATCCTTATTATTTAATTGTAACAACACGTATTATTTATATAACAGATTTGATATTAAATTTTACCATCTTTGAAAACCTAAGAGATACTATCATTATTACTTACTTAATTCTAATAACATGTCATAATCATTTGTATAAAAGATTTGATATCAACAGTCGGCGCCAAGTTAAATTCTATATTCTTCCAAATTATTTTTTTAAAAAATTTTTAATTACCGTAATTTTATGCAGCGGCATGATTTTTTAAAAAGTTGAAATGTATTGGAAGTAATTGAAGTGCGATCTCTCTTAATGTATGAACTATACATATAAGCTTTCTTTCTCTCACATTTTAGGATATTCCAGTTTACCACGTAGCTGTCACAGCACTGGCTTAGACGGCACTGGGATGCTGGAAGGTGGTGCGGGAGTTCCCCTCAGCTCGCCCTACTGCCCAGACAATACCTTGCCCCTTCTGGAGACTGTATCCGAGGACCAAGAGATTCACGCCAGGAGAAACAATGGTTAGTGAACGAATGTAATAATAACCGCCTTTTCTCTCTCTCTCTCTCTCTCTCTCTCTCTCTCTCTCTCTCTCTCTCTCTCTCTCTCTCATTCTCTTTCTGTTTTTTTTCTCTATCTGTCTATCTATCTTTTTCTCTTTTTCTTCTGTTTGTAACATTGATTTCCCTAATCTTGTTCAGCGTTTCGGCCTATTCGAGTCCACTACCGCGACGCATGTGTATGTACACGAGATAAAAACGAAACAACGATATATTATTAACCTATCAAAAGCTTGTTTGAAACTTGCATTTAAATTCTATAAAGAAGAAATGTATTTTTAGTCGGATATCAACGACCAAATCAGTAGTTTTAACTCTTCGCGTGGGATATTTAAGACGCTCCTGACCTTATAAATTCTCTAAATATATAAATGCTGTTTATACATATTATTATATTTATTGCAAATTGTTTTGTAATTTAAAAAATTTGTTTGCATTTATTTCTATCTAAATGATATTTGAATTGATATAACATATCAGTTTTTATTTAATTATAAATTATAAAAAAGAAACACTAAAAATATTAAGATATATATAAGGTTAGAATATCAGAATATTCCACGCGACTATAATTACATTTAAAAAAAACCACGCGAGTAATGTAGATAGAATTAAGGTATTATAGCAAGAGAGAAAATATTTAGTCTTCGATAGAAACTAGTGCATGACGAAGCATATTACATGCGAAATAATCTCTCGATATATATAGGCAATAGGCATACATCTTTATCGATTTGAAATTAAGTATCCTTATACTTAAAAAGACAATTCGAAAGTTAATACATTTGTTCATTATTATTCTTTTTTTTATGTAAAAGAATTCTAAGTACAAAAATTGGAGTAAATCGAATCTCCGTTCGCGCACTACCCGCTAAATGTCGAAGAATACTCCTAAATGCATCGATAGCGTTCGTAAGCGACGCAATACCGAGAAAATCCATCCTTTTTTTTTTACGGGACTACCGCCGTCGCCGCCGCTTCTTTGGCTTTTTAGAATCTTCGGTTGATTTGTTTTCTCCTTTTCTTTCTGTTCTTTTAGCCGTAGACGAAAATGATACGCATGCGAGTGCCACCCACACGTCTACTACTACCACCACCACCACCACTACCACCATCACCACCTCCAACACCATCACCACAAACCGTGCGAAAGCCAAACTGAAATTTCCCAAGAGCACGCTGAACCGACCGCAACCGTTATACAATCAGAAAATAGTGATAGGCTCGGAGGAGCTGGCGGGCCACAACGTCGAGCACGTCGTGCGGCAGCGCATTAACGCCCTGATTAACGAACGGTGCCCAATGGTGGTGCGGTCGACCGCCCTAATAATCAAGAGCTCGAAGGCGCCGGCGAGCGCCAACGGACGAATCCCTGTTAGAAGCGTGCATTCCGCGCACGACGGTAGAACGCGGGTAGAGGTAAGCGAGATCGACGGCAAGGTAGGCCGCGAATCGACGACGAAGACAGCCAACGGTTGCGCGAATCTGGCCGCGAGGCCAGGACTGTCGAATGGATTCGATCACTCGGGACAACGGGAGGCAGCAGGTAAGCGCGAAGAGACTCCAGAACGATGAAACGTTCAAAAGACCGTTCCGTTTCCTTCTTCTTTCTTCCTCCCTCTGTCTCTACCTCTGTCAGTTGCGTGTAATTATTATACCTCGCCTCTCCTATGCTCCTGCGTGTACGTCGTTGTCGTTGGAATTGGACTCTGCTTTTTACCTTTGCGTCTTCCTTTATGTTACGCTTCGATACTATTGCGGTCTGCATGGGCTTGCGCCTGTTAACGTACACAAACCGACACATCCGATACATTGCCCCTGTTGTTAGTGAATCCGCGAAATACTTCGACCATCGTACTTTGTTAACTGATTATTGGATAGAACAATTTTTTGGATATCTCGTATAGCCAAGTCCCGAGTACGATGATTAAATTGGTAAAATAATGATCGCGCAGTTATGAGAATGTACGATGATTATGGGAGTGCACGTGTATATGTAAATTCACGTAAAGCAGTTTTCTGTTGATTCCTCTGCAGAATCAGTACGTGGAGATTGATAATCTAAAGCAAATTCGATTGGGCGCACTTATACTGTGTACCGGTGCATATTAGAGCCATGATACATAAATCAACGTAAAGATATGTGTTTATTATAAATATATTATATTAGGAGTATAAATAAATTTCTACCGTTTGACAAAAGATGGCGCCACCAGTATGTTATCGTTAAGATTGCTGCTGTAAAACGTCATATCGTAAGGTTGGACATCTGCCAACAACATAATCTTGAAATATTAGCGATTTTGTATCAGCATCATATATCTTTTTTCGTGTGAAGATGTCGAGTTTTGAGCAGAATAAACGTCATTTGCAGGAGCTTCTTTAATTTGAAGAAATCTGCAGCTGAGGCGCATCGATTGCTTGTAGAAGCATATGGTGAGGCTGCCTTAAGGAGGTTCTATCGTTAGGGCAAGGTGACTAGAAAAATATGAAAAAATATAAATATTGTTCTTTAAAAGTAGCTAAAGCCCTAGGTAAAGTTTTTAGGTAGGGTTGCCGACTTCAAACTCAGGAAAAACGCTTTTGAAAAGTCCGATTAATACACATGTCTTATGGGGGATATGAAAAATTCATTAGTTATAAAGATATATCTTTTCAGAATGTGTCTAGAAGTAAATAACAAACTGATATATTGAAAGTGTAGGATCTCGTTTATCATTTAAAGCAAAAAAAATAATACGTTGCCGAAGAAGTGAATGAGATATTTAATAAAGAAGTTGTAAAAAGTGTATAGGTTATAACGCTTCTGCTGTCGCGAGCTCACGCGCATGCGCTTCAGATTCAGAGCCTCAGAGGTTACTACTCTCTTCAACCAAGCCTTGTATTTTTTACTTAATAAATAATATACATTGTGTACACTTCAAATTAATCAATTTAACAGTCATCTTAAATAAAATTATAATTTTAGAAATAAGATTTATGAGTGTTAAAAGCAGTTTTTTCCACACTTTTCCGTAGTCCTCATTTGACGTCGGAATACCGATAGAGCCTCCTTAAGTGAGAGAAGTTGCCGTGAGTGGTTTCAAAAGTTTAAGAACGGTGAATTTGACGTCGAAGACAAAGAACGTAGTTTCGACGTGGAATCCACCAATTATCAGAAAGGGAAAAAGTAGTGGCTAGCGATGGAGAATATTTCGAATAAAACATTAGACCGTTCTTTCACAATAAATGCCCAATTTTTGATGAAAAAATGGCGGAAACTTATTTATGCTCCTAATAAATATAAATACAGGTTAAACTTTGAAATCCTCAATGCATTATATTGTACTGTTGAGTAAAATTTGTATTTTATAATTCGAAATAATTGCATTTCACTTTTAGACTTAAATTGAATCAGTATACGCGCAACTTTAATATGCACATACTTATTTTACTATTATTATCTTCTGAATTTGATTCCGCATTATAATTTAAAGCGCTTGATATAGACATTTCTTTGTCGTCTGTATTCTATTGAATTAGTTTAATATAAAACAATTTATTACTGTTATTTTTTATTCGAGATTTTATGTTTGTACTTTTCGTACTTTATATAGAATTTTTCTTTTAAAGCAAAGGAAACCATTGCTCGAGTAGACAAACGAAAGTGAATCGTTACATAAATAAAAGAATTATTTCAGTTGACTTTACGATGTTATAAAAATTCAGCTAATTCCACGAACACGATCCTTAAGCCTCAGAGTGGAATCGTCAGAAAACTCCGCACATGTAACGTCTTCGTCCCTTATACGAATCGCTCGCTAACACAATCATCCAATAACATCGATCGCATCCTTTCTGTTTCAGTCGGTCAGCACGAGGGCGAGGCGAACGATTACTACTTCAGGGACTCCTTCGACCACTCCTCGTCGGAAAGCCAGTTGTTGGATGCGTCCGGTAAGCCGCACAGTCGTTCGGTCACGCCGGTACCGAAGATGCAGAAACTGCAGAATTCGAAACTCTGCCTCCAGCAGCAACAGAAGCAGCAGCATCAAGGCGTCCGACGCTTGACTAGCGGCAAGATCAAACACAGGAGCTTGCATGTGGTTAGGATCTTTATACCGGCGTTCATGCTGACGATCACGGTGCTGTTCATCGTGACGGTACTGGTATTCGAAACGGACACAACGCTATTCAATAGCCTGCGTAAAACGCCGGAAATGGTGGCCTTAAGAAGCCAATATTACATTCCGATCAAGGAGTTCCTGCGGACCAAGCTCGGCCTATTCTGATGTGACAAGATGACCGGGCCGAAGTCGTCCTACGTCATCGCGTAGCTCGCTCTCCCTTCAGTGCCAAGTTGCTAGGATGGACTTGTGATTGAGCAAAGAATGGCCCATAAGTCGTAGAAAAAAGAACATGCACCTTCTTTTCCTATCACTTCCTTCCTTATCTTCCTTCCTTCGTTACGCGTTGTAACTTGGTCACACAAGCGTAAATGCTGCGGACCGAAATCAAGATCAAATGCTACTGGAAACATAAGAAAAGAAGACTAAAAGGAAGAGGAGAGACGAGAAATATTGCGTTGAAGGGATCAGCCGAGGTCCGAATCTCACGCGAGAAACACATTTTGATTCAGTCGACAGGAAATCGGAGTTCTGTATAAAAAAAGAAACTGTACAAAGATTGTATTTAATCGAGACGTAAGCAGGATGTATGTGTAAAATTGTGTTCATGCGTTTTTTCACCGTAATACGTTGGATGTTTCTATGAAAAGGGTTTTACATAACAATACGTTTTATTTTATTAAGTTACTTCAACTTCTTTAACTTGTATATGTCAGTCGCTGCTGACGCATTTGTTACTTCAACGAGATGTGGATCCTGAAAACTACATATTTATCTTGTAGATAATATCAAGTTCCACTGGTTACGAAATAATTTTCTTTTGCGAGAATAATCGCAGTATGTACTTATTTAATTATTAATTAATCATTTATTGAATACATTGGAATATACATATATACGATTACAATGTCTAAAGAAGAATCTCTTGATCATTATTAACGAACGATTCACTTAAAAATAGTATTAACTTGATTTTTAAAATTTATTTTAATAAATATATCACATGAAATTGTAGTATTTCGCATTAGTTGTATTACAACATTTTATTCATATCATTACTTGAAAAAAAAAAAACTGATTATAGAATTGGTTATAAGAAAAGCCCGATTTTATTCGATATGTAGGTGATACCTGCCGGACTCGGACGGACGTTATGTATACATACGTAGTGCAATGTTGGTTATCGAATGGCCTACTATTGTGTTATTACGAAAAGGAAGAGGACAGGAATGCTCTTTCTTCGAATTTTCGCAAAGTTTTCTTCACCTGTGTCCCCGGCGGATAACTGGAAGAAATGCGCAAAAACATTAAGCTACATGCGCATTAGTATAATAGACAAAGTAAAAATATTTTAACATTGTGAAGAGAGAAAGAAAGAGCATACATACATAAACAAAAGCGAATGTGTAATATATTACACACACATACACACACAAGTTACTGACGAGGCGACACTATTTATAGGAGAACACTATTTATTATACTTTAGATTATTTTAAATCGTCAACGAAAAGCAATAGTTTCGTAGATAATTGTAGGCTATATGCGTGCAACTTTAGTACGAAAATATTGAATATTGTGTGGCAGCGTTAAATTGAACAAGGTGCCCCGCTGATTTCGATCCGCTGTCGGTTCCTTTGCGTTCTCGGATGGGCGCGAGCATAGATGCGCTTTATGTGCGTAATCACTTTATCTCAACATCTTATTATATCGCCAGAGTATAACATCTTTCATTGCAGCGTGCAAATTCTTGATATACATCTTAAGGACATGTCTTTCCTATGAAAGTGAAATCTATCAGGATCTGCCTTTGTGAATATATCGCGTTTGATGATAAAGAATTTTGGAAAGTTTTGTTTTTTAATCCTCGCATTTTACGTATATTACAAATAAATTGAAAAGTAATTGCGGAGAATTAAAATAGATTGAATAATTATACGACGCGTATATGAGCCGTTCGCTATAAGAACCACTTAAGTCGAAAAAAGTTTATTTTATGTGTTTAATCGCAATTTTTTAACATCCTTTTTGCATGGAAACCTGAAAAAACACGAAAACTTGAAAACATGATTTTTATTCCCTGATGTATAGCCAATTAAAATAAAATATTCATTTTTATTAACAATTTTAATAAAAAATCATAATTTGTGAACATGTGGAGAAAAAAATCCGAAAAAAATCAAGTAAGTGTACTGAGATGTATACCGTAGCCAAAAAAATATCTATCAAAATTAAAAATAATGGGGCGTTTCTATTGCTAAAACTATGATGTTTTTAGCTGTAAAACTGCTACAAATTTTGTCGATCGCCGAAAAAACCACTTAAGTCATTTTTAAATAATTAAAGATATTGAAACAAAAATAGCAACTTAATATTTTTTCTATGCTAATAGCTTACTACAAGATATTTCTGTAGAAAATAATGAAAAAATTCAGTTGCTAATATTTAATAAGATATGCAACTGAACAGAAAAAATAAACTTAAATCGACTTAAGTGGTTCTTATAGCGAACGGCTCATATGTTATATTCTAACTTTTAAGATAAAAAATTTATAGATAAATTCTGAAAAGAATTATAAACTCATTATTTATTTCTTTTTGCAAGATTATATATGATTTCCCGATATCCTATGTGATTGTATTAAAATGTATACTATTTATTTATACGAATATTTTCCCCTATATGAGCAGATCCTGATTTGTCTTATATGATACATACCTTAGACTGAATGTCTACTTTAGCATTTTATATCAAGACCGGCAAAATTTTCCTGTCGATAGCAAAATTCCCAAAGAAAATAATCGACAATTCTTTCGACTCAAACAGCACCATGTCTAAAATCGGAGCTATTAAGATGTCATTAAGACGTCTTTTAGATAGCATATTATAAGACATCTTAAAAATATCTTTAATAAAAGTCTTGTATCTCCATTTTGAACAAGTATGCCGACTAAGGAGAATCTCCATTAATCATAAAGTTGTACACACGTTGACACTTGTTCTTGAGAAGAAGGACTTCTAACTCTCGAGTAAACACGCAGCCTCATATTGTCAGCCATTTTTCCTAAAAGTGCCTACGCTATCTTACATCCTTTCGTGTCATTCAATTTGCTTGAAATCTGCCCTAAGCTGAACGAAAGTGGGATGGCGCAAGGAAAAAGGTGAAACAGAAGCTAAGTAAATTAATGAATCTTCTGTCGATCTTTGTGTCGAAGCATGGCGCTTTTCTGTCCGCGAAACCTGTTCATATCTTGTTGACATAAATTCGTAAAATTCTTGAAATTGATTCTGAAAGATTTGTCAACTTGAAGGTGTTTGATGTTGATGATAAGGGAACATGTCGATGAAGTACAGACGGCTCTAGAAATTAGAGTGGTAACTGTGCGAGACGCGATATTGCTGTTAATAATACTGCAATGGAATTTCGTGAGATTTTCATCTTTCTTAAGTGAGTGATAAGTAAAGTCTCCATTCTAGTCTATTATTAACATTGTTTGAGAAAACGAGTATTTCGAATCGGCGAGTGGAATCTCACGAACTTCCGCGGTTCACTAATAAGCCAGGATCATTCACTAATAGGCTGGGATGAGATCAGTTTAAATCAAAATTTAATTCGTTTAAATTGGATAATGGAGACGAATATTAATTCGAGAAGAAGATCATGTTTCGTTTGATGGTCAAACACTTCGTTGTAACAGGAGGACGTCTTAAGCGATAAACTAATTGTATAAATAAACGGATGTCAATTGAATATAATGTAATTCTAGTTATGAATTAAAAGTACCCGCTCGCTGGGCAAATCAATGTAAAGAAATAAGAAGAAATTTAAATGATAACGTTTGGATTAAAATGCGGAAAATATTGAGATGTGCTACTTTTTAATCCAAATACTCCAAATCTGGATGATTCTCTACAAATTTCTGTGAGTGAAATTATCCGATGGACATTAAACGAGTAGAAAAATTTTGTTGCAATGCCACGTTCATTTGTTATACTCTCCGAGGGCTATTCTTTTGACAGCAAAATTCATAACTAATGATGAATTTAAGACTATATTGTATGATATCCGAGAGTTTGTCTCGACAGAAAAAAAACTTTCAATTTCCACAAATACTCTGAGAAGTGTATAATCAGACTAGAATTCCTGCTTGCGATTATCGTGACTTTCGATTATTGACAATCTTACTTCGGAGAGTAAAACTAATAAAGTACACAAATAAGTACCCGGTCTAAAGTGCGACGAAAAGAGCAGAATGAACAATTGTTCGACGCAAAGAATGAAACGGAATGATATTATGAGTGTTCAAGATTGTTGATACGTGGCACAGCCTCTGCGCGATACACTTTTCAGAACTTTCCCGATAATATTAAGTTAATGTAGATAATATGTAGCTGTATATAAGGAGGAGGGTTCACTATAATGTTAAAATTGTTAAACGTTAGTGGATTATATAGTCTTTGCGCAACGATTGAAGACAGGCAATATACAGGAATTTAAAAGATATAGAAATAACATATGTTTTCAATATAATTTAGAATTTAGACCTAGTTGATAACATAATTATCAGTGACGAATTTGGTATCGAACGATATAATTAATAACGGTAATTTAGTTTGGGAAATTAACCAAAGATTTAATTTATGTTGGAATAGCTAATAGATCATAAACAGTCTCTTGCGTTGAACTTTTGATAAATAAAGAAAAACTTTTTTTTAGATTCTTTTAAATGAAATTATGTAATCCTGTTAAGAGGGTATATGTACGATATTTTGAAATTGTTGTACGACGTAGTTGCGCAGACGTGAAAAATTCGAAGTTAAAATAGGATATCTGTCCCTATTACTGTGCCTGTCCCTATTAGTGTGTCTTCGTATTTAAATAAGCCATAAAAGAAACCTAACACAATTAAATAAGAAAAAGTATTTTTTTTTTATTAAGTTAAAGTGTTAATATACACTCATAACAGCAAAATTAAAGCATCACTTATCCTACTCTCCAAAAATAGGTAAATTTCAAAAGTGTGTAACTTCGTCGAAAATGATCGTAAAGAAATTTGTAAAAAAAAACATTCTAAAGCTTGAAATCTCTACTTTCGAAAATGATAATTAATAATTCCATTTCATTAATTCTTTACGAAGTTATGCTGATACACAAATGAAAGTGCGTCAAATCTCAAAAATTTTTACTTTGAGAAATTTCATGGCGTGAATTAAAAATTGCATAAAAATTTGATTTACAGCATTCGAAAGCGTGAACTTTTACCTTTAATTTCCTTTTTTGTTGAGTTCTGTGCGATTTTTTTTCACCGAGTTAATTAACATTAAAGCAAAAAGGACTACTTTTGTTTCAATGTTGAATAACTCGGTAAAAAAAATCATGCAGAACTTAACAAAAAAATTAATTAAAGTTAAAGATTCACGCTTTCGAATGCTGTAAACCAAATTTTTGGAAACATTTGTGCACAATTTTTAGTTCGCGCCGTGGAATTTCGTAAAAAATTTTGTGGTTTGACGCATTTTCACTTATGTTTATATAACTTCACGAAATATCAGTAATACTGTTTTTTGAAATACCGATATGAAAAGTAAAGATTTCAAGCTTGAAAATGATTTTTAAAAAAAGAGACGAAGTTATTTTATCTTCAAGTTTGCCTACAGTTTTTTTTTTTTTTTAACAAAATTAGAGTCATTTAATATCAGGAAAAAGAGTTAATTTTACTTCAACGTTGAATAACTCGATGAAAAAAGATCGTACAAAGCTCAAAAAAAAAATTAAAGGTAAATGTTTACGCTTTCGAATGCTATAAACCAAATTTTTATAAACCAGATTTTTAATTCACGCCATGGAATTTCTCAAAGTTAGTAAAAATTTTTGAGATTTTACGCACTTTCATTTGTGCCCGCATAACTTCATAAAGAATTCATCAAATCAAAATATCAATTATCATTTTCGAAAATAAAGATTTCAAGCTTTAGAATGCTTTTTTACAAATTTTTTACTATCATTTTTGACGAAATTAAGCCAGCGATACACGATGCTTGTTTTTCTGCTGGATTACTAGCTGGATTAAAATCTTGCCACCGTATTGGCTGCAGTGCTGTATCGCAGCCAATCCTAAGGCAAGAATCTGATCCAGCTAGCAATACAGCAGGAAAACAAGCATCGGGTGCCGCTGGTTTTACACTCTTTTGAAATTTGCCTATTTTGGGGGGACAGGATAAGTGATGCTTTAATTTTGCTGTTGAGTGTATACGCTATCAAAAATAATATTCTATTTTTTTAACTACTTATATACAGTAAATCTTTTTCAAAAAATATATGTCAAGATTTCGAGGAATTTACTCGAAACTGTTGTAAAAAAAAACCGTAAGAAATCGCTTACTCAACACAGATGAATAAATTAATTATTAATATACTTTTACACTATGTAGAATGTATATTATGTTATAAAATAATTTAATATATTATAAAATAGTGAAGTATTTAAGGACATTAAGAGCGTTTTATATTATTTTTCATGTGAGTCCAGTTATACCGCAAGATTTTAAGGCTTGTCTCTATTAGTGTGCCCTGTATTCAGCTATTTGACCTAATTTTGTTTTCGATCTCGAGATTTGAATATGTGTTGTATACCTACCTATAAATTGATAATGTAAGTCTAATTAAAATAATGATTTATGTAATGTTAACTTAATCAATTAGCTTATCATTATCTGTTTCAGTAACTGTATTAAAATGAGTCAGCCTTACAAGAAAATGTAAAATATAGCGAAAAGGTGACAAAGCTTTAGAAGCAGTAAAATCAGGAGACCGATAAATACTGCTCTAATAAATGGTATAAGATGACGAGATCAATCCTTCATAGTAAATCACAAATGCGGATAAGCACACAAATTGGGGGGCACATTAATACAGGCATGGCTTCGAGGGGCACACTAATAGGGGGACGAAAACACTGTTTTTATTTTTATTAAAGACGTTATGAAATACTGATATGTTCTACGTTGAAAAAATGTTATAAGAAGAAGAAATAGTTGAAAATTCGATTTTAAGCAGACAGAATTAAAGCTGCGGTATTTAATAATTACATTAGAATTGAGCAATTTGGTTAGAAGACACACTAATAGGGACAATTACCCCCTATATCTCTCTTTCATGATATTCATACGACGAGTAAGAATTTTCGTATCGTTAGTTGACATTGTTGCAAAGCCGCATTGTTTTGTCCTTACTATAAATTAACCATAACACAACGCGTTGCGCGCATACGGAACTGCAAACGACAGCAGTCTTCAATTGAGATTGCACACATTGCGCGCGTTTGTCAAACAATTCGTCTTGTTCCTCGCGCAACTGTAAAATCCCAAATGCGTTTTCTCGTCAAGCCATGAAATACATAACACTTTTCTGGCGCGCAAATCGGTGATTGTATGTACATATGTACTTTGATGCTGAACACGGCTATACGTCAATTGTTACTGTAATTACTTGATATCGCTGCCGAAGTGTGCGGATCTTCATGTAAATGTAACATCTAGCCTACTACGTTACTTTTAATAGTCGGATTGTTGAGAGGTTCTCGGGATTAATTCCCCCGTTAAATATTTATTTGATATAACTATAACGGGTAAGAGTAATTTATTCGCTGTAGCTGCTATACGTAAGTGAATTTCAATCGAATATCTTTGTACGGACGTGACTGCAGGAATATAATTTAACAGAGGGCTAAATACTTACGTTGTGTACAAATGTGACGGTGGATGTTGTGGGTGTAAATGCAATGTTAATTAAAAAAACGGCCGACGCGACGACGAGAATGGAGCTCTGCGCTAATCAAAACGAAATAACGATGATAATCTTTCTACAATCTCCATTCGTATGTACACTTTTTGTACGCTTGCAAATTGTAGCAAACAGTTGTAGTCATATGAGGAGTGCGTTTTTTTTTTCCTGTTAGTTCTTGAAATTTTGTATCGCATGCATGAATAAACGAAACATTTCATTGCAACACGCGAAGTGAAATATTTAATAGAATATAACATCCAAAGTTCTGAAACTTTCTTTCAACAGTTGACACGTCAAACTCCTATACATTTGGACTTGATCTATCAGATAAAAATAATACATAATATTTTGTAGCCATATTGTAATTTTGCTGTTAAATAATAATCGTGAAACATAACTCAGAAAACAAAACTGATGTTGTTATTTTGATGACATGAAATAACATCACACTTTGTTTTTCCTGGGAAATTAACAAATTTATTTTGCTTAAATATTACGTATACTATAAGTAATGTTGTCGTATAGTAGAGTATACGTTTATTGAAAATACGAGTAACATAATATTAACAGAGATACTAAAGTTGACAACAGAGTAATCTAATCGGTAAAGATGATAACAAAAAATGACAACAACGCCTTACTTAGTCATGCATGCAGTATTTTGAAAAGCGAAGATATCATTTCGCCGATACAACATCACAAATGAGACCGCATAATGCGAGGTACAAATATAATCGTGATTTATCGTGTCGTGATTTTAAAAATCGCAGTCTATCATCGTTCTTTCATCGCTCATATCAAATATGTACGTTTCATAGACATATCAATCCTTTTTCGCGATAAAGCGTAACAATTGCAAACGATTTTTAAGTGCTATACATATATATATAATTATATATACATATATACAGGGTGTTTCCAAAATATCGCCCAGTATTTATACAGCGTTATGCCTGATAAAAAATTAAGTTGATTACTATTAGGAAATTTTTTTCCACCATGCTTACCGAAGCAGTTATTATCGAGTAAAGATAATCCAACCAACGCCGTGTTTTAAACGGACGCACGTCGGTGAGCCGCGCGTCTAGTAGTGTGCGTGAGCGCTCCGCCTCGCGCCGGTACATCGCTGACTTCGCCGCTATCGCGCAATGTTCTCACATGTCATAGCAAAGTTACGAAAATTGACGATCAATGAATTAATATTATGTCGCGACAAAATAATAATTATACAAATTAAAATTATGTCACAATACTAATATAAAATTCAAATTCTTTTATTGTTAATAAATTCATAATAGCGTCAATATGGGGTTTATAATAAAAAGGTCACAACATCTTTATAATAAACAGAACTTTATAATAAAAAACAACATCTTTATAATAAAGAACAACAACAACAACAATAATTTTGAAAACGTGATAATAATGTAGGAAATTTAAATCCTCTAAAAATAAATGCAGATTCTATTTCTAAAATAGTTATCGGGACTCGGTCTCTAGATCTCGGTATCGGCTGAACCAATTTTATTCGGACTGGTCGCAATCGAAGGATACCGATGACATTATGTAATAAAAGTGTTTTTAGATTTTTGATTAGGCTTTTAAATTCTGAGTAATTTTAATCTAAAGTTTGAAGATATGAAAACTCGAGATACAGCTAGTGGTAGCATCGTGAATTTGACAGCGACATGAACATATACACGATGACGTTCACGCATCAACGAGATAAATGCAAAATATCGTAAAAATTTTACTTTTTTTCCCCTTAAAACGGCTAAAACTCGAAAAATATAGACTTTAGGTGGGGAGTTATTTAAGAGAAAATTGTAGGGCTTGAAAAAAGCTACAAAATGAGGGGTTAAACGTTCAATTTCGACCTACATTCGCAGAGTTATAGCGAAAAAACGATTTTTTCCTTCCCCCCTGCCCCCCTAATTTTCCTCCGGGCCCCCGACTACGACAACTTAGAAATAAGCTTTTCTTAAACCCCCCCACACATAGAAAAAAAAAATTTGCGTGTCGCATCACTTATTACCTAAATGTCTAAAATGACTAAAATGACTGGCCTATAAAGAGCATGACACAATTGCGTTCGTTTTTGTTAAAAAAAAAAATTGACAACTGAGTTAGATTCCACTCCAAAGATTTAAGAGATTAATTTCGCGATAAACAAACGATTTTTAGACGTTATGGTAACGACTGGGTATTAATTTCTTAAAGGTAAAAATTTCTATAATCTCGCCGCAAAGATCAGGCGACCGCGGAACTGGAACGAGTTCATCCATGGAAAGTGAATTAACAACGGCCTTGGTTTACTGCTCGGCAATCCCACGGATGAGAGAAGACTGTACGTAAGCTACGCACCTGCCCGTGAAAGGAGATTATCACCTGTTATTGATGTTTTGCTAGGACCTGATAATACCGGAACGGCCGTTGGCGGTCATGATATATATGTACAAACATCAATATAAGCATCGAGGCAACTTTCACGTTGAGATATATGTCGATTTCCCCTTTTGGTCGTTGTTCCAATGTCACCTCTACGGGCGACATTAACGTTTAGCTGACAAAATCAGCAAACGCGAGTTAATAGACAGTAAACAGAGATCTCACACCTCTCACGACTTAATCCAACATGAAGTAGCGTTCTTCGCTACACGCGAGTTTCTCGCGGTAGCGAAATTATCCACTTCATCACGAGATAAACAAAGAAGATTGATGCAGCTAGCTATAATTAAGAAATTTATATAAAATAGAATCTGAGATCGTAGTTTGAGAGGTTCGTATATAATATCTATAACAAAACTCATCGCAATTCAAGACGTTTAAAATTATGCACGCGACACACGGGAGAGGCTTACCGTAAGGCTTACAGTGGAATCTATTAGATTTTTTGCACAGAGAAAAATATCATTTTATTGCTAAGAAAATTAAGTATGTGATTATTCAATTTACTTTCTTCCTTTTGAGGTTGTCTTTGATAAACAACATTTTCTTGATAGCAGTCTTAAAATATATTTATTACCTACATATTTTAGGAAAACTCATTATATTATGTAGGTACTTAAAATAAAAATTTATTTTCTTTTGAAGAAATATTGTAAAACTGATTGAAAAAGTGACTTATATTTTAGGTGCTTTCCAACAAGAGACACGGACGATAAAAAATGTAATGCAATTAATTATTACATCTTTTAATTGTTGTTTGTCACTATCAAACGAAGACGAAATGATCAACTGTTACATTATGTTTTTTGCGGGAAAACAGCAAATCTAATTTGTTCTAATAATCTTGATTGAAATATTAATATTAAAAATATTGTTTTAATTTATAAAGGACCCCGCAAGAATCTTATGAAAAATGGGTTTCGGTCAAATGCCCTGAAACTGTGCTATTTTATAGTTTTAGTCATGCCGATCAAAAGTCTTCATAGGCCGAAGCCTTGAAAATGGACAGTTTTTTTGCTACGGCATCCTGAATATGACGGTTATTGCGTTTATTCTATATGTAAAATGCATGAATTTCCACAGCCTTTCTGTATGCATTTTTTTGTAGTGGGATTCAATTTTTAGAATTGATTATTGGGACTTATGATGTTGTTGATTACGCATCTGCTGTTAGTGTTATCAAAAATTCAAGATGGTGGACCCAATATGGATCTGTTGTTACTTTTATAACATGAAAGAGGCATTTTTTAAGGTGATATCAATATTGGTAGTTTTCGATGATACCGCCGGCGTCCTTTGTTACACTTTTGATGAATTTATGTTGATTTCCAGATATATATAATTTTGAAATACACTAAACTTGAAACAAGTAATTATTGTTTAATAAGTATTGTTTAATAAGTTAATTAGAATACCATATTTTATACTATCTGACATTCAAATTTTCATCTTATTGACTAAAGCACGAAGAATACGAATCGATATACTGTCAAACTTTATAGGATAACAAATTTTGTATTAATAATATATTTGTATTAAATTGTAATTTTGAAAAGTGTGTAACATTGAAAATGACTCGATCGGAGTCGAAACGTCTGTTGATTTTGTAGCTACATGCTTCAATATTAAAGTTTCAATTTTTGTACATTACTGGCTCTTTGCCCTTTATTATTTTAATTGTTTAATAAGTATTTTTCTGTAGAGAGCATATATCGTGGACGGCGCGCGTTGTGCTTCTTACAAAAGTAGCGTGCGTCCCGATACCGGTACCTCCCCGTGACTCACCGTAGCCGTTCATTTCAGTAAGTTCAATTCAGTCCGCGACGGGCTACGAAGCCGTCGACATCGAGCGTGTATGTACATATTCACGTATGTTTCTAGTCCCGTTTTGCCTTTGAGTTGATTGAGCGATCGGTGATCATCCTCGGTGTACGTGCCATTTGTGTCGGTGACATGATTCAAAGCAGTTGAGATTAGCTTAGGTGTAGATATACTTATCCAGTGACGACTTCGGTGAATCTTCTCTTCCAATTTTAACAACATGGTAATTGAAGATATTTAATTAAACAAACGAAAACGGTGCTTTGTATTTCAGTTTTTTTGAGCTTTGAGTAATTGGAACTTCTTTGAAATATTGAGTAAATGGAATGTTAAGTTTCGAAGAGAGATCATATTATTATTTTATTTTATTAAATAAATAATAAGAATCGTATTATTATTGTTAAAAAATATAATTTTGTTTTAAGAGTTTCATTTAATTATTATTATTTAAAATTCTACGCGATGAAAAGATACAGTTGAAAAGAAAAATGTTTACATTTGATTGAATTTAATACAAAAATAGAATTTAAATTCGGTTAAAAAACAAAAAATGTTAAAGAAATTAATATATGATGTCTCGTGTGTGCGATCGTGTTGTAAAATTATAGATTCATATCAGGACTTCGAAATATGTTCAAAGAAACTACGTTATTTCGAGGTATTTTTATCTCAAAATTAAGATATATAAATTAAATATATAAATACAGGATTCTTAGGTTTCACAAAATATAATAAACAGGAAAAAGGCTAATAAGCGTCAAACATCTAAAATTAAAAATTGATCAACGCTAATATATTAACATAACTATATAAAAAAATTAATACAAAGATTGAACATTAATAAAATTATGCAATGCGTTGGATAATACATAAATCATGACATGTTTCGGCCTTAGGTTTTGGCCCTCCTCAGATGTATAATATTTAAAACGCAGTAAAACATTCTAACGGATTCGAGACGGTTTTTTATTAAGAATTAATAAAAAATAAATAAATAAATAACCAACGGAAAAAATGAGTGATTACTCGGAGAAACTTGGAGTGGATACTCGTCAAGCGATTGCGAAGATATCTCATAATTCTCTCTGGGTCCCTCAATTGTAACCAAAGTCAGAATAAATTTGTCAAAAAGATATAAAGATGTCACAAGTAATAAAATATTCAATATACAAAGAAATGTGTAACATGTCCAAAGTATAAAGATAAAACAAAAACCATCTAACTGTCACGAAGAAAGTACATATAATGAAAAAAGTATATATAAATAGACGACGAGTACCCACGTTTCTCTAAGTAAACACTCATTCTTTCCGTTGGTTTTTTATTTTTTATTTATTTTTTTATTAATTCTTAACAAAAAATTCCATCTCTAATCCGTTAGAATGTTTTACTGTGTTTTAAATATTGTACATCTTAGGAGGGTCAAAACTCGAGGCCGAAACATGTCATGATTTATGTATTATCCAACGCATTGCATAATTTTATTAATGTTCAATTTTCGTGTTCATTTTTTTATATATAATAGTTATAATATCTATGTTTATTTTTAGCTATATTTAGTAATAATAGTTATATTAATATATTAGCGTTGATTCAATTTTTAATTTTAGATGTTTGACTCTCATTAGCCTTTTTCCTGTTTATTATATTAAGATATGTATTAAGATTATATTAAGATATATAATGTGTGTCGAATTATAGAATTAAAATTGTGAAGGTCAATCTTGTGCGAAGAATGAAATGATAGAATTGTTAGAATTCGTGATCCTCGCGTGATCTTCGTGTCGCGATTGTGTCTCTTTGCGTCTCGCCTTTCTTTGTCTCGTGATGCGTGAACGGGATGTGATTCATTTTCTTATGGCCCAATGACAAGACTTATAAGAGCACTAAAACGCTCCAACGTCGAACGTGATGTAGGAAACATTTTCATAAAGCGAGGACGATTGATTATTCTCATTTCTCATTAATTAAAATGCAATTGTTGCAGCTTTACGTTTCGTCACTTACGAATAGGGGGAAGACATTAGTGATGACTTTCAAATTAATTGGAAACCTGTAATTATCCCATTTTACATTGAATACCGTCGCGTGCGCAAGGAAATTGTCTCGCGTAAATTGTCCTCGAGGGAAAACCTCGAAAGAAAATATAGTTACATCGATGACGAGCTTAATATACGGTGAGCGATCATTTTTCCAAGAAATATATTAATCAGAGAATCCAGATTTTTAAAATTATTAGTGCTGCATTTTGCAGATCAGAATATTTTAATAATCTCAATATTTTAATGCTATTATATACACAACTTTTACATTTAATATATGTTTAAGTATAATATGATCTTTCTAATCATTTAATGTGTTTAAGGTTAATTAAGAGAAATAATCTTATTTTCGGTTGCGCGAAGCGGAATTTATCATATTCAAAAATCTGAGTATATGTAATAAATATATTTTGAAAAAAAAATAATCCAAATATATATTACAGATGTAACATAAAGAGTATAAATGACTTGTTTGACATTTTTGACAAAAAGATATTTATGACCGAGTTTAATAGACTCATTGTCAGCTCCGGAAGAACAGTTAAAGATATACGTATAAGGTAAATGTACTAGTTAATGGACATGAACCAATTGTTGGACAAAGTGATAAAACATTTCAAATATAAAGCTTTTGACGGTATGTATACGATTTTAAATTAATTTGTAATTAAATTTTTATAAACAATATAAATTTATTTAAAGTTGTACATATCATTAAAAGCTTAATATTTACAATTTTGTACCTCTTTGTCCAACAAATTGCGTCATATCTACTAACTGTCTATACTAACTGGTACATTTACCTTACGAGATCGTTCTGCGTGTCGTGTAATATTTATTACGGTAAAACTGCCTCATCGTTAACGATTAAACGGCAATTGCCGGCAATCGGGATTTCCGATATAATACAATCACTGCCTAAAATTTACAAAACAGGATTATGCGTCATTAAATGCACCTCGCGTGCTCACACGCTCTGTGTGAATCACGTTTTCCACGACGGGCTTTAATAGGTTCGTTGAACTAGTTTGCATCTTTTCCTCTTCTTCCTAGCTCCGTCTCTCGCTTTCGAAAATTCGAAAGCAAGGTAGACATCTCGGATGAGACTTTGGCTGCGTCCACAACCTTGCTTTAAGAGGCCCGTAAGTCGTAAAGCCGTAAGAAATTGACCAATCATAGTTGAATGCGAGAAAAATAATTTTCTGTGATTGGTCAATTTCTTACGCCTCTACGGCTTGGGGCCTCTTAAAGCGAGGTTGTGGACCCAGCCTTTTCATAGGCAATCTTTATCTGACTCGAACAGTTAAAGAAACTAAAGATTATCGATCGTTATATAGTCGTCATACTTATTGGATTGGCCATTGTCGTCTATATGTAAGTACATCTTGAACTGAATACCGTTGACGCAATTGCGTTGGCAATTTATTGTTGAGGCTAGATTTTTCAAGGAGAATCTCTCTATATTTTTACAAAGGTATTTACAAATCGTTTTATATCATCTATATTTTTTAATGCTTGATATATATTATTTTTAAACGATTTGACAGCCTGACGAATAGATTTCCCAGAAAAAATCGTGCGTTATCGAATATTTATTAGAACCAGGTATTTGCCATTTTGTAACGAAGCTAATTGTAAGAAATCCAGATATGCTCATAAAAACACTGTAATTGCAATTTTTTTCAATTTTTATAGCAACTAACATAAGACATCGCCAGATAGTTTCATTCACGAGACAATATTCTCTTCAATTGCGATACCTATATAATGTAATAGACTATCTTCCCCCACTTTTTTTAGAAATCACAGAGCGATCATAACGGTGTTGAGAAGCAGGGTCGGCTTAAAGAATTTTTGGCCCAGGGGCCAAAATGAAGTTCGAACGAGGCCCCCTTTTTCTCTGAAAAATAGTCCGACAATAGTTTTGTTATGAAAAAGAAACTTGTTTTCCATCCGGTTTTAATATATAAACAATAGAGAAATATGTTTTCCATTTTCTATTGAACGAGTACGATTATCCGTCAAACGACTTTTGCCGTCTATACTTACAAGATACAATACAGTTGTCAATGTTGTAAAAGGAATACAAAAATAACTCACATTTTATTAAAACTTTAGTGGTACTTCCGTACGTACAAACTTTTTTTTTTATTTATTGTGCGCAAATTCATTAATCAGATCATCAATCTAATCGTCATCCTCATTTGCAGTAATATCTCCAGTTTTTCGGCAGGAAAAAACTGGTCAGTTTCAGTAGTTTATTTTTAAAGTCATCATGTTTCTGTTACGCTTTACGTTTCGAGGCACCACTAGCATATTTTTGTGAAATCATCACAAACGATAAACAATATAAATCAATAACCATGAATTTCCCCGATCGATGAAAGGCAACAAGAATCAAATCACGGATACGCAACAATAATAGCGCTTTCCACTGAAAGAAACTAATGCAGTTCCAGGGCCGTGCTAGGTTTTGATGAAAACTGCACTAGTGTAGTAATAGTGCAGATTTAAGGTATATATCTGCTGTAACTCGATCATGAATATACAACTTCGTCGCGATTCTGTAACTGTATAATTATACTATAGCTCTTAATTATAATAAAGGTTACTTTAAGGAACATAAAGTGCGGTTTGTCTTTAAATTCTTCATTAATTTAATGCATTGCGTTCTTTGGCAATTTACTATTAATTGACAATGATCTTAGTTGTTCTCTTAATTCAATTGGGCACGAAAGAGCGTGCCACTCTTTGCATAATAGAGCCCTCCAAAGAGACGAGGTCCGGGGCTACTGCAGTCCCCTTAGCCCCCCTCCCGCTAAGCCGGCCCTGTTGAGGAGAGAGTGGGCGGGAAAGAGAAGAATCGTCATTGATGCGTGTAATGACGTATCTTAATAGCTCTCCTGATAAGGTATGCGTATTGATAACTTCTCCGTCCTAACCCAATTGATACTTTCCGAGAGAACGCTTTTACAAGTGCGCTGGGAAAATTTTATGGTTGTGCACATTGAATACACCGACCGATATGATGAAATATCCTGTTATGATTTACATTTACGTTATGACTTTTGCAGCGTTCCGTCACGTCCTCGGGATCGATAGTATATTTATTTAAAGAGACGTGATGGAAAAGGGAAGATTTATCAAAGACCCATCAGAGAATTGATTTTTATTAAGATGTGATGAGATTATCAATTTCTTTTTTTCTTTTACAAAGATCGCATCGCGCGATATACTAACAATAAGAAGAAAAATGTTGTAATTATCATAATTAACTATTGTATAATTTATGATCATTTTTCGAGATAACTATATACATGTATTTAAAGTTATTTTAATCATGCAAATTAGTCAATTGCACTATTAATATTAAATAGTCACACACCTTGCTTAAAAATCTATAGTTTTTTCTTAACAAAAGGGGTAAGAAGGATAAGGAGGTGATTTCAGGCGACAGCACGTAATCGATTGCCACAAGGGGCAAAATTAACACACTGATGAAAGAATATTTTGCGCAAAGTTTCATTTCAAAAGAGCCACAACGTTTCGAGATGTCAAACAAAATGTGATTTTTTTATTAGTATTTTTTTCTCCTTTAAAAACTAAACGGATCTTTATAAAAAAAATCATGGGTATAAAGGATATCAAAAAGATTAGAATAAGAATTTTTTTTGTCATTTTTAGCTCAAAATTCTATTTTTTTAAAATTGATATGTGAAATTAAATTTAAATTGGTAGGATTTTTACTGACAGTAAATTTGAAATTATTGGATTGTTCGAATAACAATAATAAAGTTATATATTTTTTGTGCATTCTAAATCACGTTCTCTCAACAAATGCTGAAATTTCTTTTTATGTAAGTAAAAAGATCTTCTGTGGCAATCAAAGGAAATAAATTAATGATCATGAATGTCACGCAGAATGTAAATAGGTACAAGTTTAGATAGAGAGCGGTTTAGGATAAACAGCTATTCTTTCAAACATTCAAAGAGAGAGAGAGAAATTTTTATATTTTATCATTTATATCTTGATATTTCACTATATTAATATACGAAATTATCGCAATTTACAGTACAATTTTTCCATGTTTAAGAGAATGAAAATATTGTTGTATCATTACTATAATATTACATAGCAATAATAATCGTAAAAATTAAGCTTCTAATTATAATTATTTTACCATGCAATTATCACAAACACCAAATACTTTTCTCAAAGATAATTTGAATATCGAGGCAGAAAGATTGAATCAATGTTTATACAAGACATAGTTATATATTTTTGATAGGTATAGTATATGTTGAATTATTCGATAGATGGTATCGCTTTAAATGTTTCAATGCTCTAATTTCTTTTCCGTTAGTCACTTGTTGTTGTTACCATTCGTTCTCCTTTATAGAGACAAGTTCTTTGTGTGCTCAATTTAAGATTCTCATCTAAAACGTTTGCTATGATTAATTAATTAGTATGTGTGTACACTAATAATAAAACTATTTAAAAGCTAACATTTCTCTTAGTGTATAGTTACGTAATTTAATTGAATCTATTATTTCAACTCAATTCAATTAGAGGCAGCAGCAAAAGTGATGCGCGGCGCGCACTCGATCTTCGTCCATGATTACTTGAAATTTCGTGACAATGCTCTCGCGAAAAAAGAAATGGTTATCACAGAAGTGATTAGGCAACGCGTTATCAGAGGCGTGTAAATATGAGTCTAGCGGAACAATCATGACGCAAGCACCGCATATCCTTGCGATGCGTGCTTATAATTACGACATTGTTAATTATTCTGAAGGATGCAAACGATAACAAGGTCAAAGGACGCATGTTCGCGTCTTATGTTGTCCAAGCGAGTCTTACAATTATATGTAGAATTGCTGGTGTGTACTAACATTTAAGACACACGTTTATTTTACAACGTCACGAAATAATGTTTCTGAGAATGATCTTGCAAGTACATTATCAGCGGATGTCTCTACATGCCATGAATCACAAAACTATACTTCTGAGATTTAAAGCGATGTATGTCAGCGTTTCCAAGTTAATGTCATTGTCGTAATATTTTGCTAAGGTGTTTATTCATGTATTTTGTATCAACATGTAAAATTTTAAATCGATTTACGGTACCGTTTTTAAGAAAATAATTACAAAAAATAGTATTCCCTAACATATGTTTTTATGACACATTGACCATTTTTCTAGTATAATATCTCTTATAATAACAAGAACGAAATAAAAAAACATATATTAATTTAAACTAGAATGTCCAACGAACACATAAACTACAAAATATAACAAGTTTATCAAATAATTTTAAAAAAAATTGATCTGTAATACCTGAATTTTAGGAAAATGTCATTTCTGTTGATATCTCGCCTAGTCATATTTAACCGCAATATTGATTCAACGATATTGAACCAATATTGAGTACACAACTTTTACCCAATGTTTTAAAGTGGCTATATATTGTTTGACCAATATTTCGCCAATATTGGGTAAAAGTTTAATCTGTAATATTGGTCCAATATTGATTTAACAATATTGATTCAACAAAATATTGGGGATTTAATTTTATATCTAATGTTGTATATTGGCTGTACATTGTTTTTTCAATATTTTGTCAATATTGGGTAAAAATTTAACCTCCAATATTGGTCCAATATTGTAAGGTAGACTCCTAATCATATTTAGCCAATATTAGTTCAACAATATACAGGGAGGGGCATTTAAAACAGGTCACCTGAATAACTCGCTTGTTTTTGACAATAGAAGAAAAAGTGTCAAACAAAAGTTGCTTGGTTTCGAGGGGCATAATGTGATGTCAATAATTGTTTTTTTATGGAGGCGCTAAAAAGATATGAAGGTCACCTCCACTTTTTTAAATGGAATTATGTAATTTTTTTTAGATAACGTGATTCCTCTAATTATATTGCATATAAAAGTATTAAGGTAGAGATACCAAAAAACCAATAGTTTTCGAGATATTTTACACTTTATTTTGATACATATTGACACAAAATGTTAAATAACTCGTAAACTGTTGACTTTTTGATTATCGTACCTTAATACTTTTGTGAACAGAATAATGAGATAAATCAAATGGTGTAAAGAAAACACATAGTTGCGTATTTAAAAAATTATCCATTTTGTATACATATTTTTTTTAAAGCAACTATGTGTTTTCTTTACACCAAAAAGAAAAACAATTATTGACATCACATTATGTGCCCCTCGAAACCAAGCAACTTTTGTTTGACACTTTTTCTTCTATTGTCAAAAACAAGCGAGTTATTCAGGTGACCTGTTTTAAATATGCCTCTCCCTGTATATTGGTACAATATTATTGAACCAATATTGTGGATTAAATTTTTGAACAATGTTTTTATATTGGCCGTATCGTTTGGGACATGCGATTTATGTTAAATTTAATGTATTTTTCCCAACTGTGTATCTATTATAAATCGTTACGTTAAATGGGCATAGTAAGAGCGCTGTACTGAACTCTTGCTAAAAGAGGAACGGAAGCGATCGATGAATCGGCAATCCGTCGCATCGCGTCGGAGCGCATAAACACTTCTGATACGACACAGAAATTGTAATTGGATTCGCAATGCGCAACGTCCGCCGATTTCTCGTGTGTCGCTGCGTCCGTAGTTTTCATAAATTCACGATATGAAGTCAAAGTTCTCACTGATCGAAATCATAATTTTTTCATCCTTAGGTGTACCACTGGCAAAGTCAAAACGTCAAAATCTCCGGAGTGGACGATATGGTCCTTCTACCGAAGATCAATGAGGATGCCATCATCGAGAATCTCAGAAAAAGATACATGGACGATTATATATTTGTATCCTTTTTTACATAAAATGCATAATTTTGGAAACACATTTCAAATTCATAAATGTTCCTTAAAATACCATCAGACGTGTATTGGACCCGTATTGGTATTGGTTAATCCTTTCAAACAAATGCCATACTTTGGAGAGAAAGAAGTCGAAATATATCAAGGCGCGGTGAGAACGAAAATGTTTTTCTCATTAAAAAACATAAGAAAAGTCTAATGTCATTTTAGGCTCCGTACGAGAATCCACCGCACATCTATGGACTGGCGGACGAAATGTACAGAAACATGCTGATCGACAACGAAAGTCAATGCGTCATTATTAGGTAAATTGGTAAACGATACTTACATTAAATTAATCTTACGCTAATTAATTCAGTACAATATTTATATTTGATGTTTTGAAATATATGTGTTTAATATGTTTAATCGAATATTAATTTAATATATTATAGGGTGACCTATTTTAACTTATCCACTAGAATATCTCCGTTGTTTTTGATGATACGGGAAAATACTACAGGGAAAAATTGTTCGATTGAAAGGGACATACACATATTATATGACGAGCGAAAAATTTTTCTCAAGTTCATAGTTTTTGAGAAACTTCTTTGAAAACACTTAAGTACGTTAACTTTTTTTTTCCCATATAAATGTGATTTTTTATGTCCAAGGTCATCTGAAGGACAACATGTCTTATATGGTTGAATTTATTTTTTTATGAATTCTATATTATTACTACATTAATGAAAATATGCTATTTCATTAAAAAAAAATCGCGATGACCTTGAAATCTTAAAAACTATGACCTTGAGAAAAATTTTTCGCTCGTCATAATATGTGTCCCTTTCAATCAAACAACTTTTCCCTGTACTATTTTCCCGTATCATAAAAAAAAAACGGAAATATTTTAAATGGTCGAGTTAGAGGAAACACCCTGTATATATACAACATATATATATATATATATATAATATATTATTCCAACATTAATTTAATATGTTAATCAAATTATTAAATTAGAGAGAGAGAGAGAGTTATATCAAACTATTTACTTTATATCCATAATACATTTTCTGTGATATTAATTTAATATATTTATTAAAAATATGCTTGTTATATTTCGATCTTCATTTTGCAGTGGTGAATCGGGCGCTGGAAAAACGGTTGCGGCGAAATACATAATGTCCTACATAGCGAAGGTGAGCGGTGGAGGCAAGAAGGTACAGAAAGTAAAGGACGTAATCTTGGAGTCAAATCCGCTTTTAGAAGCTTTCGGCAACGCGAAGACAGTAAGAAATAACAACAGCAGTAGATTTGTACGTTTCGAATTGATTCATTAATTTTTACTACACACAATTTATAATTAAATATATAATACTACAGTCGACAAAGTTATTACTTGTACTAAATAAAGGAAATCTTAAATTTTTAGGGAAAATACGTTGAGATACAATTTGGATCGGGCGGTCAGCCAAACGGTGGAAAAATTTCGAATTTCCTTTTGGAAAAATCGAGAATAACTTGCCATAATTCCGACGAGCGAAACTTTCATATATTTTATCAGTTAGCAACGGGTGCCAATCAAGAAATGAAAAGTGAGTGGCCGATATAAAAGTATCAGTGACAAATAAAATTAGTATAGTTTAGAAAAAGAGAGATAATAAAAGAAATTTAAATTTTCTAGCTGAACTTGGATTGACAGATCTCGATTATTATCAATATTTGAGTTATGGGGGTAATTATAGAGTGGACGGCATAAACGATATGCGGGATTTTCAGGAAACCCTTCAAGGTGCATAATTAAAATGTATCTCACAATGTTAATTAATTTCTGTGTAATTATAATTGATAGTATAATGCTCCATAATTATTATATAGTACATTCTCTCGTATCTTTCTTCTTAATTATTACTAATAGACCTCGCTAATTTAATATGTTACTTTAATAATTATGTATTGTTTAATGTCTACACAGCGTTGAGTGTTATGGGAATAAAAGACGCAGAAGTGATGGATATATTTAGATTAGTAGCTGGAATTCTTCATTTGGGAAATATACAGTTTGCTGAAGACGACAATTATTCCCAAATAGCTGATAAACAATGTAAGCTATTCTACACGCTAATTAAGACTGGGTTCCGATAGGTCAATACTGAAAAGCATGTGTCATATATTCTATATGTATAAATTTTCAACGCTGACAGTGAATGTAATAAATATCGAAACGCAGCTTAAGAAATAAAAATATGTATGACATAATACAATAACGATTAGTTACATAATTTATCTCTTATCGGTATAACTTTATGTAAGTCGCATAAAACATATTTATCTATATCTTATCATATATAAACATTACTAATTAATCGATATAATAAAATAAGTTTTAATATAATTTCTGCGCGAATTTGTATTATTATTTACATTTCATACTATTTTATGTCTAATTTTAATTGTATGGATATGTTTTTAGTTCTGGAGTTTCCAGCCTACCTCTTTAGAATCTCGGTAGAGCAACTGTCACGCAAATTAATTTCTCGAGAATTCGAGTCGAAATGGGGAAGTCAATCCGAAAGTGTAGACGTGACGTTGAATATAGAACAAGCGCTTTATGCGAGGGACGCTTTGGCAAAGGATATCTACGCTAGGCTTTTTGACTACTTGGTTAAGGTGTGCGGCAGAGTACTCAAAGTTTTAAAGTTTATTTAAAATGATTAATGTTTAATTATATAGAAAAATCACGTAATTTTTACGCTGATTATAAATCTTATGTGACAGAAAAATTGCTATAGAAAATAATTAATTATAATTCCATCTTTTAAGATAATAAGTTGTTGTTATTTGTGTTCCAAAAATATATTTAAGAAATATATATTTTAATTAGATCAATATAATCTTTCGAACCCAAAATTATCGCATAATTTTAACTCTTTTCTAGTTTGTTCAAATATGTGTATGTTATATAAAATATTATTTGGATCGATATGATTAAGAAGTTATAAAAAGTAAAAAGTTTTGCAGAGAAAAGATTTTAGATGAAGTTATTAAATGCTAAAAAAGGAAGTTTTAAATAATATATTAGTACAAAAATTAATTATATTCTGACTCAAATAAACCCGAATAGACAGCAGGTCTATTAAAAGACCTTCAAGTTAAAAGACATTCAGTTTTTCTATTATTAACCAATTGACAATTTTACAGAAAATCAATTCAGCTATGGAAACAAACACGGACGGATACGAGATTGGAATTTTGGATATATATGGCTTCGAGATCTTTGAGAAAAACGGCTTTGAGCAATTTTGCATAAATTTTGTGAACGAGAAATTACAGCAGATTTTTATTGAACTAACATTAAAAGTGGAACAGGTAAGTCCTTTCGTTAATATTATTCTTTTTATATCCCGCATTAATGTAGTCTCGGTGTTTGTTCACGTCTTTTTGTTAAGAATGAACAACAATTGCCAAAAAATATGAGTAATATTGTAAAAATATTTTACTCTCTGGCTACGCGTTTATTTATTACTAAAGCAAATTTATATATATTATATATATATATATATATATATATTATTTTTTTATTTATAGGATCAGTATATATATATTACGCATACGCGTATCTGTATATAATTTATATATTTTTATGTCCGGCATAAATTGAGGTCAACGTTAATATTAGAACATCAAATTTAACATTGCAACGTTAAATATTCTTCTGAGACATAATTATTATCTCTATAAAATTAGCATTTTATTTTCAGAAATTTCTGATATGAATGAGTTTTGGTTTTTCTCATATTATTAGGTGCTTGAATTAATTCTCGCTGTTGACCGGGAGAGGTCAGTATTTGTGCTGTTTCAACATTGCCAAAAGTGACTGCTTATCTATATGAAAGTACTCTCAATAGGTTTTAATAATAATCAGTATATAACATTCGATCGGATGCAAAGAACACAATTTTTTTATTGCATTAAAGATGTCGGGTTTCGTATAAAAAAAAGAGCATTTGCGAGAAGCGTTACTTTTCTGTTTTAATCTCAAGAAATCTGCTGCTGAAAGTCATCGTTTGCTAGTGGAAGCTTATGGGAAGCTCTATCTAAAACAATTTGCACAGATTGGTTTAGAAAATTTAAAAACAACGATTTTGACGTAAATGACAAAAAGCGCCCTGGTCAATCGAAAAAATTTAAAGATAGAGAATTGGAGGCATTACTTCAAGAAGATTTATGTCAGACGCTCGAAGAGTTGTCGGGAACATTAAATGTCGATGTGTCAACCGTTAGCAAACGTTTAAAAGCAATGGGAATGATCCAGAAGTTAGGAAATTGGGTCCCACATGAATTGAGAGAAAGAGACATTGCGAAACGTTCAGCCATTTGTGAATTGCTGCTCCAAAGACAAAAACGGAAGTCGTTTTTGCATCGAATTGTGACTGGCGATGAAAAATGGATTCGTTATGACAATCGTAAACGCAAGAAATCATGGGTGCGTCCCGGCGAACCATAAGCTGCTAGTATGAGCTGCTGCAACTGAGTTAAACCGTCAATGGTGAATGCTACTGACGTCAGTTACTCAATTTGGATCGAGTACTCAAAGAAAAACGCTCGCAATACGCCAAAACACATGATAAAGTTATTCTTCTCCATGACCACATGTTATTTTGGAGGCACTTGGATGGGATGTCTTACCTCACCCGGCCTATTCACCAGACGTTGTTCCATCAGATTACCATTTGTTTCGGTCAATGCAGCATGGTCTTTCTGAGCAATCTGAGCAGCACTTCAGTTATTTCGAAGATATCAAGAATGGCTCGATGACTGGGTCGCCTCGAAAGAACCTGAATTTTTCTACCGAATGTTTCTACAGAATTTATCTTCGAAATTTATTTGTTACCCGAAAAGTGGGAAAAGGTTATAGCTTTCGATGGACAATGTTGTGAATAAAATATCAGATACTTTTTTGATAAAATAAGCACGAGTTTTTTTAGCAAAAAACAACGAGAATTAATTCAAGCACCTAATAGATACTGATTCTCTAACTAAAATAAAATAAAATAAATCGACCAATCATTCCGTACAATAAAGACAGTTCAGCCGTAAAATAGACAGTTTTTCGAAATTCTATGTTAAATAAGTACGAGATTTATATTTAATCGTTAAAAATTTGTTTGTGTATCTTTAGAGAAGAGCTAAAACTCTATTATTAATTATATCAAATTTTGAAAACATTGCAAACAGAGCGTTTACTTCATAAAAAAATAAAGTAATATTTTTAATGCAATCACAGCTAACTCCTCAACGAGATTTTGTGACGTTTACAAAATATCATTCTATAAAGAAATTCTATATTATTCGTGTAACATTTATGATAAGTAATACAAACAATATATAATTCATGGTTTGAAGAAAAGAAAGATATAAATTAATGTTAATGACCATTGTGTGTGATTAATATATAATTGATTATATTAATGTAGTTAATTATATTAATATAATTAATTATGTTAATTATACGCAGATTAATATAGTTTGTTTCAAAACATGTCATCAAATCAATTTTCTTTTTTGTACTTTCAAATAAACATGAATTGAATATAATTAAAAGTAATAAATAATAATAGGCTTTGTATAAGAATAAAATTAATTAAAACAATTGAAAGGCTAAGAGTCAGTTATATAATAAATTTATATAATAAATTTATAATAAATTATATAATAAATTTATTATATAAAACTATAATAAATTTATTATATAACTGGCTCTTACTACTCTTCAATTGTTTTAATAATTAAAAGTCTTCAGAGTCGCAATTAAATTCATACTTTCTTTTGAGTAAGTTAATTTTTTCATTTTTACACAGAGGTATTTGATTTTACTCTTCGAAACCATATCCCAGCAGAATATCTGTCCTCCTAAGTGCGTACCCCTGCACAGGTGTGGTCTGCGCCATCAGGTTCCGTCCGTAGACTTTGCTGGGCGGTGCGGGTATCTGTTTAGGTAACTCGCTGGACGTGATCATGGAATTTTCCGTGGTCGACGGTTCGTCCGATTCATAAAATGTTGCTTGATCACTCTTGCCGATTTCATCGCTTCTTAGAACAATACTGTCAACGCGACGATTGAACTTTTTGGGTGGTCGAGCCTTCTTATCTCGCCTCTTCCAGTCGGTCTGCCTCTCGAAAGGTCGCGTGACCCTGAGGTATCCCACCGTACCTTCGCTCGGGGTCGCCGTGGACGGGGCGATGATATCCTTGCGGAGCGAACCGCTATGTCCTCGCAAGTTCACGTAGACCTTGGGCCGGCCACTCTTCAGATAGTACAACTTCTCGTCGAGGCTCGGCAGTTTTGGCGGATTCAATGATGGATGTTTGTCATTATCAAAGGTGTCTAAACGATAATTTGGACTTGGACCCATATCTCGCACACCAAGAATAGAGTGCGGGATCACCTCGGGATTCGAGTAGCCGTTCGGCGTTCGTTCTACAGTGGCGCGTTGCTCCTCCTTCAGCATCGTCCGCATCAGACCCTGCAAGTTCGCGGCGTTCATCTCGTCCGCACTCTGCAGCTCAATCTCAAAGAGCCTGCGAAGAGAGGAGAAACTCAATTTTACTTAATTTCATGTAGATTATAGCTTTTCGCTAATACATAATGAAAATTGATATCAAACGGACGGAACTTTGAGATGAGGAAATAAATGTACGGTATGAGTAGCAGATATAGGAATGGCGTATATAACTAATCGGATATTAACGGTAGACGTCGGGCGAGAGCAAGAGATTGCTTTTTTCTTTTTACGATATTACGAGGTTATACTTACATTATATATTACGCCTGTAATCCGATCGCGATTATAGGTGTAATTGTTGAGAAATGGCTCTCTGCCCAAACTCGTGGATATTCGCGATTATTAAACCGCAGCGATCAGCAATCGTGGTCGCACGAAGAAAAGAATCGAGAGACAATCGATTTGTCCAGGCCTTAATCGCGCTTACTATTTTTGCTTTCAAAATTACCGGTTGCGTTCAGCATATCAGTGTCTGAAGATACGAATTGTGGTCACGTAAATCTGCTATCGTTGAAATTACACAGGAGCAATTACCCGGTCGAGTTTCTCACGTTTCTCGTGCGCCGCAACGAAGACGGCTTTTCATTCGCGCTAATTGGGCCGCTTTCCGTCTCGGTGGGAAAGAAGGTGGCCGTTTCAGGTAGGGTTTTCCTCTTTTGTTCGAGCGATTTTAAAATTACGAGACCCGAAGTAAATATCGTTTCGTAATCACGGTGAGTCAGTTTTGAGAGAGTTTCCCAAGAAGAAGCCGTTAACTAGGAACTAGTGGAATAAGCAGCTACCATATCATTGGCCATTTGTTAATATTTAGTGAAACGCATTAATAAAAGACTTGACACTCGTACAATGAAATTTGGCATTACAAGTAAAATAACACATTCGTAATTGATTCATTAAAATTTTAAAACGAAGAAATGCAGAGATAAAGTTTTATTTGTTTTCAAATTACATTTCACTGTTAAATTTATAATGTTAGATTACACCCAATTTGAATTATTTTTTATCATATCTATAGGTCGCCACTGGTCCTATTCAATATGCCGTTAATTTGACTAAAATTTGAGTTAAACAATTTAACTCAAGAAAAGATATTAATGAGTTCGACTTAAATCTTTATTTATTATTTACTAAATGCATATATTAATATGGACGGTGTTTATTTTGAAACTATAATCACAGAAATGAATTGATTTATATTTTAACGCAGATGAAAGTTAAAAATTAAAAATGAAGAAATATGATTATTTAACTCACAAGAAATTGTATTACCATTAAAGTTCCTATTAAAGATCGTTCGGGCGATAACAACTGACGGATTGATCACTTCGAACGAGTTTGCAATTCTAAACGCGAAACGAAAGTGAATTGTCGGTGTAGCGTGCGATGGCCATGGAATATAATATCGATACCGGTCGGCGATATAAAAAAAAAAAGGAAAAAGTAGCGCGGAAAAAGCCGCGTTGAATGAACGCTGATGAATCGGTACCTGTAGTCTTCGATATCTGGTCTCTCCACATTGGTATTTCGCGAGACACCACCGTGCAGGGATTTGCCCTCGATGGATTTGCGCGCGGATAGTTCCTGATCCTGGTGGATGTGGTTAGGTGACGGAGGTGGTCTCGGTAGGACCATGGCCGACGTGGTCAACTCGAACAGGACGAGCAGGACCGTGGCGCAAACGTTAATTCTTCGTGACATCCTAGCTGGAAAGATCATTTTCTCCGTATGAGAAAAAACCGTCCATTGCGGCTTTATTCACACAAGAAACTTAGGCAATAAAACGTGAGCAGTAAGTGAATTGGTCAATCATGGTAGAAACCGTAAGGTATATGATGTAGCAGCAGTAGCGATTCAACATGTTACTTTTCTTATACTGCTTTTAGGTTTTAGGTTTTTCTGCTAACGTCAGAACTTATCCCTTAATTACGGCCCTTAACTGAAGTAAAATGTATTAAATCTTATGTATATTTCTTTGAATAGTATTAAGTAAATATTTGTTTAAGTAAACAAATATTTACTTAAACAAATGACAGTTAAATTAATTGTTTTTGTATTAAATAAATATATGTTTACATTAATTAAATATTTACTTCGAATAAATTCAAATAAATATTATTCAAATAAATATTTATTAAAATTTAATATTTTTTTCAGTGTAGATTTAAATGATGAAGCTCATGGTATGTATAAAAATGTAAGATAATAAGACGTAAGCAGTAAATGAATCCACAGTAGAGAATTCAAGATATATTATTATCTCAAGTTCCTTCTATTGCATGCGATTGACTAATTTGTTTGCTCCTTACTATCTTAAATTTTCCTATGTGCTTCTGGCTTAATTCCGTCAAAAAAGTTTTCTTCCCTCTTTCCACAGAATTTTAAAAAAATTTGTTTCGCCTGGGGTCCGGATTAACCATCTCTCTCTCTCTCTACGTTCGTTTTATAATTAAAAAGCGTACAGCTTGACAGCCAAAGAGAAATTGTAGAAAACGTTACGGTTGGTCAACATCAACGCATTATGTATGTAGGGACGCTTACATAAGACACAATATATGTGTCGCCAATTGAAATAGAGAGACCAAAAATTAATAACCTGCGATTAGTGGTCGTGTGAAACAGAATATCGGTAATCGGGTCGACTGTGTGGGCGGGTATAAAGCATTATTGTTCTTCAACACGGTCGGGATATTCTGTTTGAGCGATTTCACGGAGCGTTTTCTTCACTGCCGAAAAACCGTGGCAGGAAGCCACGACGAAATAACGGGACGACGACGGTGACGTGCTCGACCACGCCGTGTAACGAGCACGTTAGCAATAAACGTGGTGAAAGTTTTACTCGTGCGAGCGAATAACGGTCCGCCCGACGGACAAAATGATACAATTTCTCTTGTTTTCCTTACGTAAGGTGTACGCGTATTGAGGAATGCATTCGAAGACTTGCTATACAATCGGCGGGTACAATTTTCTCGGTACATACGTATTTCCTAGACCCGGCGTTGCCGCACGAATGTTGCGATGAGGCATATAAATACCTTAGAAGAGAGCGCGAAGAGAAAAGTGGCGAATCAAAACCGAATAACGACTCGTTACACTTTTGCCGCTTCACAGTTCACGCGCTCGCGATAATTTTCTGCCGATCTTTTGTTCGTACGACATCGACGCTCGATTTGGAGCGGATCCGATATCATCCGTCCGGCGCGACGCGGCGCGGCAATTCGCCAGGTATACACAAAACACGGTGAGCATTGTTTCTCTACCCAGTGAGAAATGTGACAATCGAAATTGATGTTGATTCGACGTCGAATTCATCAAATCGAGATCGAATTGACATCGATTCGACGTCGATTCCACTGGTTACGTTCAGCAAAAAGCGCAACAGTTGCACAACAGTTCATTGAAAAGCTGCTGAATGCACTGTTGTCAGTGCCCGATATACACAACGTGTTTACTGAGCGGAAGTCATTTTTTCTATCATATTTTAAGACCGCTACCTGAACTCAACATGTCGGTTGTAAAATGTATAAGCAACATAACCTATAAATAGACACGTTTTATACCTCTCACTTTTTATATCTCTCATCCGCACCGGCATCAATTAATCATGTCGGCAGCAATTAATATCAAATGACATAAATCCATGTTCACCGAATAAACAATACGAACACTAGATAGTGCTATATGGCTGGAGTCCGAAGATCCGTGCGCTGGAGATTTCATATTTCCACTGGAGGCTGGTCGATTGTTTAAAAAAAAAGGCGTCAAAGAAATTGACCAACATACAGTGAGAGCTTCTCAACGATTTCTGGCGTAGCAGCCTCAATTGGATGTCCCAAACGAGGTGCATCACATTTGAATGTACGACTATATACGTTTAAATTCATTCACTCAATTGTATACAGTCGCAAATGCTGGTACAGATGTGCTATGAACATTATCCAACTCGGCTTTGATTTCTTTCGGTGTTAAACCTTTCATAGGTAGACGTTTGATCACTGCACAAAACTCGTTTTTTTCCATTTTGCAAAAAAATACAAAGGTTGTTCGCTTTAATCTCTACAGAAATGAATTCCACTCAAAATTTGACAGTAATCAGCTAAAAGATGCTACTTGTCAAAAAGTAATGTGTGACATGACACTGCGAGTACCCTCTGACAGATTTAATAAGAACTTATTGACTTGTCCTTGTATTATCCTAAAGTTTCTCGAAAAATTTTAAATTGAAATTTTCAATAACCCTATAATATTCTTAACTTAATACAAAATTTTAAATATTGTGTAATAACGCGCTATTTATGCGCTATATACATATCCGCAAATAAAAATTTTTGCGCTCATTCCGTTTAGCTAAAAAAAAAAAAATTTTTTTGGGGGGGGCTGCAGTAGGCAGCAAAAGTCAGTCTCCCCTCCCACCCGTTAAAAACAATCGAATTGGAAAATTGAAGACATAGGATTTATGCGCTATTATATGCACACAGTTTTAATTTTTGCGCTGCAACCCTTAAAGCACTTCCCTCTTGGAGCGAAAAGACACGTTCGCACCTAAGTCGTTAAAAATTGCAAAATTAAATACTCTGATTATGCAGAAATATTCTCTGATTTATGCGCTACTATTTCCAAGCATATATTTTCGATTTTTGCGCTGCAACCCTTAAGGCACTTCCCTCTTGGAGCGGACAGACACATATTCACATCTAAGATGACAGGGAATTAAAGTATAAGTGTTTGCAATGGCAATTTTTTGAAAAATCAGTTGTTGCAATTTTATTGTTCTTCGATTTCTTCAATGTCACTGAGAGACGGGGCGAAACACGTCCGACCCGCTCGAGTGTCCTCACAAGACTTCTCTTTCACACGTTCGTCGCTTGCTTCACACGTACGTCGCTACACTGATTAGACGCGAATCGACGCGATTTTTGCACTTCAAATTGGAGTGAAGTTTAGAGCGTTAACGATTTCACTTTAAAAATAAGAGTGAATCTTTTCACCTTTTGTTTTGGTGTGAATACATTCACTCTATTAAAGTGAATATTTGTTTCATGTGGAGTGAACTGGTCAGCGGCTCCAGAATTAGAGTGAAAACTTCACTCCAAAAATTTTAGAGAGTAGGAATAATAAAAAACTTAGATGTGAATATGTCCGTTCGCTCCAAGAGGGAAGTGCCTTAAGGGTTGCAGCGCAAAAATCGAAAATGCTTGGAAATAGTAGCGCATAAATCAGAGAATATTTCTGCACAGTCAGAGTATTTAATTTTGCAGTTTTTAACGACTTTAAGTGTGAATATGTCTGTTCGCTCCAAGAAAGAAGTGCCTTAAGGGTTGCAGCGCAAAAATTAAAACTGTGTGCATATAATAGCGCATAAATAGCGCATAAATCTTGTGTATTCAATTTTCCAATTCGATTGTTTCTAACGGGTGGGGGGGGGGCTGACTTGCTGCCTACTTAGCCCCCCCCACAAAAATTTTTTTTTTTAATTAAAACGGAATGAGCGCAAAAATTTTTATCTGCGGATAGAATAATATCATTCAGCAACCGCTGACTCAACGATTGTCGCAACATGTTGGAAACAAGTTGAGCTTGCTGAACGTAGCCATTGTCATTTTTCACTAATGTAATGTGTGACGGCGAATGTTGAGCTGGAAATGAATTCTAGCGTTTGACGTTGAAATCATCTCACCGTTTCTATAAATTGTACGCTAGTTTAACCACGAAATGATAATTGCCCGCCAGGCACGACGATACGTTCCAATAAGCATCCAGCTCTCCTCTCCGATGATGGTGCAATAATTGAACGGGATCGAGAGATTATTTCCCCGGATAATACACTCACCTTGCACACAATCGAGGTGCAAGGTTGAATGGCGTGGCAGAAAGCTTATTTCACAATGCTTATGCAACTGTCAGGTCCATCTCCTCTCTGGTTATTTATAGCTTAATTATTATTAATTCTTTGTGACGTTTCCCGGTCAAATCCACGGTGTATTTTACTCTGAGATACGTTGTAGATATTTCTCTTTATGAAAGACCTTTCATGAGGTTTCACATTTTGTAAGATACGAGGTCAAACCATTGTTTTCACCTGCATTATTTTAAAAGAACGAAGAAAGGACTAAAGTCGTCTGTTTTACTAATTATTTTTCAAATAAGTATTTTTCTAACTGCCCTTACAAAAATTACAAATTCTTTCCCGCAATGAAAATATAAACTATAGTATAGATATAACTAATTCAAGCATAAAAGATACGATTCTTGAACTTATTTGTCAACAATCAATTCACGCTCGTCAATTCACGATCCGTAGTAAAAACTACATTAAAGAGCGAATAAAATTGTTTCTTTTTTTTCTTCCGACCGTGAAAGTATCCGTGTCGACCGAATAATTAAATATATGCTATAGCGAATCGTTGGAAATTTTTTCAGTTTTGTTTACTACTTTCTCCACTATCCTCTTAATTTTTTTTTATTATACAATATTTAAACATTAAATAATAAACAAATGACTGACCTAATATCAATACAAAGAAAGACGTCTTGAAACATTGGATCGATCCATTTTACAAAAAATTCACCAAGAATCATTGCAGATCAAATTACTGTGATCATTTCTTGACACTGGAACGTGTCAAGAAATAATTCCTAAATAAAAGATTGGTCTCCGAATGCATTCACATTCATATGTAAGAAAATAGTTTGAATTTGCGCACCAATGGTTTACACACCAAAATTATATACAAATTCTTAATGGCATAAAACAATGTTGAGATAGTGATAATGTATCTTAATGTTTTTAATTCTAATCAACTGCTTTCACTTGACTCTCTTATTAAAGGTATTTATTTTTAGTTTTAGTTTTGTTTGACACACCTACGTATTCTCCTTTTTAAATTTATACTGTCAATACACATTTACTGGTAACATAAAATCGTCAGTCAAAGATTAGATTTTGAAATATTAAGTATATCAGGGTCAAAAAATGACTACAACAATTTAATTTGCGATGATTCTTGGTAATTGTTTTTGTAAAATGGATCGATCCAATGTTCCAAGACGTTTTTCTTTGTATTAATATTAGGTGAGTCGTTTGTTAAATTTATTATCTAATGTTTAAGTACACCATTGATGAGTTAAATTTTAACAGATATTTCAATATCAAATTTGTATATAATACAATCTGTATAGTCTAATATTAGAATTTGCTTTGCAAAAAGCACGCAAAAGTTTTCTGTATAATATTCGTTTATAATAATAATAAAATATTAATATCATAAAATGAACATTTACTTGATTGTCTCTTATGATTCTGTGTATTTTAACTTGTAATTCTATCATGCAATCATAGTTGAGCAATTATATGTATGTATTATCGCGAAGTCTAGCGGCAGCTGCAGTCGACTAAGAAAAAGTTACAGTGTATGATACAGAATGATATTATAACTGGATTACGAAAGCGAGGTGCTAATCGTAGCCAATCTGCAGACCAAGAATGTTTCTCCGCAGTTAGAAAATCTCCAAGGATTTCTGAAACTATGAATACTTTCTAGATCACGTTTTACAATCAGTGAAAAGTCTTCAAAGTAGAAATTATATCTCGAAAGTAAGACAAATCTTTAATATAAATTCAAGGAAGCAAAACGCTCTAAACGTGCGTATTGTAATAACGTTGAGCAATTCGATCGCGATAGCGGCGGCCTAGATCGAGAAAGCTTACATTTCGTAAAATACGTAAAAGACGAGCAAAGTGTAACCGAGAGGATACAGAGGGACGTTATCAAACCGGTTTTCGCGAAATAGATATATTTACACTATATATTTAGACGAGAAGTCCGAGTACGAATATATGTACCGGACACAAATGCTCGTCCGATAATCTCGTATTACCGTTCGCTCGGCAGAAGTACAATATAACACGATATATAACGGGCATCGCAGAGATCCTTCTTTCCCGGACCCACTCGCTCTCTCGCGAGATCTTTAAGTGCTCCACCTCGTCGATTCCGCGTCTCGGGCACCGTGGGTGTGGCTCCAGAGTGTGCGGCGAACAGGTTCTCTTAAAAAGTGCAAGTGCAATCGTTGCCCTGGTGAACGTGCCCGACCACGAACGCTCGATGAAGCGGAGCGTGCGACTCTCCACGTGGGGAGCCGAGCTTGTCAAGCGATTCTCACCAGGCTATATAGCGCAGCGCACACGCGGGGAGCCGTTTATCGAATTGCGCACCCTGACATTTCGTGTCACCGTCCGTCGCGTCGCGTCGCGTGTGTTTTACACGCGCGTGCATTTTTCCCTTGCTCACCCGGTAATTTTCCCCTCTCGCCGTGACGCAATTCGTGGGACTGTATGACGGTGCTATCTTACCGTTGAATTGTAATATCGAAAATAAATATCAGGTGCACAAATAAGTTTCCGCCGTTTTTTTCATCAAAAATTGGGCGTTTATTGCGAAAGAAACGGTATACCTAATGTTTTATTCGAAGTATTGTCCATCGCTAGCCACTTATACTTTCTCCCATCTTTCTGGTAATTTTGGTGGATTCCACGTCGAAAAAACAAAAAACGCCGAAACTATACGTTCTTTGTCTTCGACGTCAAATTCACCGATCTTAAACTTTTGGAACCACTCACGGCAACTTCTCTCACTTAAGGCAGCCTCACCATATGCTTCTACAAGCAAAATCGATGCGCCTCAGCTGCAGATTTCTTCAAAAATTAAAGAAGCTCCTGCAAATGACGCTTATTCGGCTCAAAACTCGACATTTTCACACGAAAAAAGATATATGATGCTGATACAAAATCGCTAATATTTCAAGGTTATGTTGTTGCCAAATGTCCAACCTTATACGATATGACGTTTTACAGCAGACAATTTTAACTATAACATATTGGTGGCGCCATCTTTTGTCGAACGGCGGAAACTTATTTATACTCCTAATAGATTAGATGCCATAGTTCAGAAAAGCTATAGCTTTATTTATTGCGCGAATTCAACATTTATAACTAAGAAGATTTGATCCTTCAATAAAGAAGCCGTGTCTATCAGAAATTATCGGTATGCTAATTCAGCTACAATGAAATAATTGCTAAAACAAGTTTTCTTCAATATAGCAGCAAAAGTACGCGCCAGCTCAATCAGCACCATAATGTATCAAAAATTTTAATCTACGTGTTGGATTGATTTTCATAAAAAATTATCTTCGCTGTATTAATAAATTTATGCTATAATAAATCTGTGCTATTATAATAAATGTATATAATTATCTATAATCGCTAATTTTATTCAGCTGTAAATTTGCTGAATCAATCAAGTTTTTAATCGTTTTAACAAATTTTTTTCTTTCCGTGTATGTTAACTAGCTATCTATATAGTTAGTTAAAATCTCTCGGCACATCGTCGAAGTTCTACAGTAAATATTTCCGTTTATTTGAATTTACCACAAATTTTTATTTATAAAACCGAGTCGTACATCTTGGTTGTCTAATTGTGTCCTGTGTGAACATTTATCATTTTTACTTCCTAATAGATACCTGTATCTTGGCGAAAATGCAGAAAGTCCAAGTAAATATGCTTAATTTTCGAGAAAGTTACAGACTCGATCGAGTCTTTCATTGCGGTCAAGAGAATAATCGAAATTGCGCGGTTTCCCTTTAATCGTAAGAACGTCTTCGGAATTTCCGCCAGGAAGAAAGAACAGGAAATAACAAAGTTTGATGATCTTTTTTCTAAACGTTAATGATACTTTAACCACTTTAAGATAACTAAATTCCAGAGAAGTATCACACTCTGTTGCGTCGGTAACCAGATATCACTGTCGCCTCAAACAATTTTTTAAGTGGAATAGTTGGCGAGCGAAGTGAATCGAAAAGTTTCAAACTTCAACGACAGAATAAATTTTCTTATACAGCGTGAAAATTCTCTGCTGGTTCGAATTGAAGAGCTCTACCAGCAAGTTTTATATGGATCGTGAAGTATCGCGCAAATGGAATGATGAATCTATGCCGCTCTATTGCAAATCGTGGGCGTGGAGTCCGTTTAAATAGAACAGAGGGCATGTATTATGGAATTATTCGGAATGGATTCCGATCAGAATTGCTCGCTTATTCCCTCGATTTCTACTGCTTATTTTCTAGGAGAAAATAAAATCATTTTCGGTTGGAAAATCCATTTCGAACAGATTCATAATACGTGCATTGCGTTTCCAGTTGTAATTAATGAACGTCTAGCCAAAAAGCGAAAAACCATCTATCAATCGCGAATGCGATCGAATTTTAACGTGACGTAAAATTCTCCCATCCGGAACAGCGTCGCACAAAATGCGGGGCAGAGTTAGAACTGGTTCGCACGCAGAACGGATCGCAGCCGATTTTTCGTCAAAAAGTGATAAAAACCAGTCGTGTGCCAGTTATCTACGAGTCGCGTCGCGTCTGCCAGCGCATATAGTAGATCGCACGAGCAAATGAAGACGAAATGGCGTGGCGCGCGGTGCGGCGATGAAGTAGAACGAGAATTTATTGTCGCGGCGCAGCCTCCGCGCGTACGATACGAGGACTGGAACGAAATAATTTGAATGCAAAGAGGGATTCATAAATAGTAACCGATACAGTTATATCCGAGCGAAGAAGATCTAACTACAAGAAGAAATACTTAAGTATAGGATATATATTAGATCTGCCAAAAGTTATTCAAATTGGATACCTTTTGTATATAAAAATGAATGTTACACACATATGAAACAGAACGATAGAAGCAGTAATTATATATTCAACAATACAATTTTTATAGTGAATAAAAATTTCCTTTTTATCTTAATTATTTTTTTAAAACACATCTATACTTCTTATTGAAATAATTTTTTTGTGTTACTTTGATCATTTGTAAATTTTTCATAATTTTTTTATTTTATTGATCAATAAATATAGTATATCCTTAAGAAGTATCTCGAGAAGGAATATTTATATGCTTTGAAAGTATAAGGAACGAAACAATGAAGTGTGCATTTTACATTATACTTATTATGTATCGCCATTGTAAATATATATATATATATTACGATATCAATACAATTACACGCATAATAATCCATTACAAATATTTATTATGAAACTAATTATTCGTTAGATTTTTTACTGAGAACATTGGCGTATTGAATACTATACGCCGGCAAGTTTTTAATTAACCTTTTGCATTGTTCTGCTCGCGATGGAAAATTTATGACACCGCAACATATCGCGACACATACATCTACGATAAAACAAAGAAGACCGCTTGTAAATAAAGGAATTGAATTGTAAGAAGACGAAATCAATGACGTCGGACGGTTCCACTGTTAATTAATATTCGTAATCGTGCGCGGAACAGCAATGGAAAACCGATGTACGGTCGAAAGTCGAGATGTTGGTTTGCATTCCTTCGGATTGTAAAGGATAAATGCCGTTTCAGATCTCTTTCAGATATTTTTCGCGGGGATTACTAGAAAGTGGCCGGTTCGAGATGGACTCTAGATTATTGGAAAACATACTCTATAAAACACTCCTCGATCACGTTAAGTGATCACGCACAGCATAGCAAACAACGGCGATGGTCAACGAGCTTATCGGAACTTAGAAAGTCGAGGAAACGCTGCCGGTAGCATGCGAACTGGTCGACTCCCACGCCATACTTACAGGCACTTGCTGTTCTTACGTAAATACTCACGGACCGCGTTATCGTTCTCCGATCGTCGATCGGGCTCGCGGGCGAGGAAAAGGCGGAGATGCAATTAAATTCACACTAGAACGAAAGTGAGAGTACGTGGTCAAGGCCCGCAGAGGTACACCTCCAGAATATTGTATAAAGCTTGTTTCTATACCAATTCAGTTTAATTTTAATCTCGGTTCAACTAACACGTTAACATTTTCCAGACACGAAGAATTGAAAAGAAAGAACAAGTTGAACTGCGAGAACAAAGTTAATTGATCTTTCGGTATAGAAATGGATATAAAGTGCAACTATTTTTTAACAATCTCCGTATCGCGAAAAATATTCTTTCGAGATATGAAATAATTTCAAGACTTTCAAGTCTTTCTACAAATGCTACTTATTAGAAATACTATTTTACAATATTAAGCTAAGTATATTTTGAGAACCGTAATGTGAATATACATTAAATAGACAATGCAACAAATAGAAAATAAAATGCTTTAATTAGTCGAGCTAGATCTATAATAGATCTTTAAATAACTCGGTGTGAATTTATAGCGGGGAGAATGTCCTAAATCGGACCTTGTTTCAAATCAGACCTTTTTCATTTAAATAAATATGGTTAAGCAGATTTGCATGCTATTTATAATATAAAGTCCTTACAAGACACCGAAAGTGTGACAGCAGTTTGGTAGTACTTTGTAAAATTGAATTAAAAGGAGACTATATTGAAAAATAAAATGAAACTTTTCCGAAAAAATGTTTTCTTTCTGACTTAAGGAACTTTCCAAGTTGCCCACGTATGATACGATAATTACATATACAACTAGAAGAAGTAATTGTGTAATATTAGATAAGATCATTTATTTTACCAAATGACCGCATATATAGTGAAGAAAATTATTTGTCATCAAATAAAATCATGTGAAATGATGTAATTCGTGGGACAATATTTCAGGTAGTGGTTACCCCCTCGACTCTCCCAGCTATTCATAGCCAACCCTGCAAATTACTCGCTGAATTTAATTTTTAGTCTTGAAACGCAATTCTAACAGAACTAGGGCAATAATATCACAAATGAAATTGACAAGCAATTTAATAATACTGAAACAGTCAAGTAATGTGAAAAGGTGGCTCAATGATAAATAAATAGAAATAGAAATGACCATACAGCCACACAACGCAAGATGTCACATTCGTAAAAGTCATTTATTTTAAAAAAGTTAAAACGGCAACGTTATTATACTCTTTTCTTTCCTCGCTTCTTGGACGCACGTTACGAAATTCCAACAAGCAGGAAGAATTATACAATGGCAAACAGAAATACTGTATAGTCGGCCGTATGACGCGTAAAGTGACAATTGAGGATCATTATTCGGTGCTCATCCGCGAATGTCAACGGTTGCGTTTTGTTAAAATAAATTGTTACGTGCTGCTCACTGGAAAATACCCGCAACTAGAGCACCGCGCCTTCTTCCGTTCGCCGCGCAAGAAGTAATCTCCTGTCTGAAAAGGCGCGAATCATCGCGAGGCCGCTTTGATAAATCGATCACGATTGTGACACGAAAAAAAACGAGCGGTCGCTCGGAAGACTAAGGAAATCCTAAAGTCATCTGTATTACCGACTAAACCAATATAATTTTTGTATCGTAAATACTTCTCTTTGTCATTCACAGATTCGAAAATCCCTTTATGGGAATAAAAGTATACGCATTAATATGTGCTTGTGAGGTAAAATCTATGCTGAAAACAATAAAAAATTTCAAAATTGAGTTCTTTATCATTTTTTAGTCCGATATGGCGCTTCAGAGTTATCACGTCGTAACAACATTTGTTTCATATAAAAGCTGCGCAAAATCTGTATTTAAGAAACAGTAGTATACACAGGCACGTAATTTGCGTGAAGAAACAGCATCGAATGCTTAGAATTAGACACCTTATCGAGTTTACGATACAAAAATTGACAGTTAATGCGACTATATGTCACTGTCTGCGTGAGATATTAATGTGATAGTATTGTAAAAGATATGTCGAGATGTGTTGTAAAACAGCGATATCCTGGCGATTTCGTTATAGAGTTCAAGCTTTAGAATCCCCTTAATTGGCCCTTTACGTAATCGCATTTTTTTGCTCGCGACTGTCAAATAGCGAATTCGATTGGACGCATTAGTGCACACGAGACAATGAATATCAAAGCAGTTATACAGTGATCATTTAATCTGTATAAAAGTAAAATGTAAATATTCCAAATTATAAAATACAGATTCCATTCAACAGTATACAATAAAATGTATTGAGAATTTAAAATGTTTCTATTGTAAAAGTAAAATATATATGGAAACATTTTAAAATCAGTAGGGAAGAATGTCTAAAATCGGATCGTGTTCCAAATCGGACCTTTTTAATTTAAATAAATACGGTTAAGCAGATTTGCGTGCTATTTATGGTATAATATAAAGTCCTTATAAGACACCTTACATGTGACAGCAGTTTGGCAGTATTCTGTCATAATGTTCATTATAGAATAGACGTAAATATATATTTTCGACTACCATACAAAAATTTTTTTTAAAAATAAAATTCTTGCAAATCATTATTTAATAGATGTTAAAAATTTGAACGGTAAATGATTTGAGATAATTAAAGAGTGTAGAATACAAAAATATCAAGAGTTTTATGATTATACTTTTGCGGTTTATTGTAACAGTTGTTCCAATAGTTCGAAAGAATCCGTGTCTAAATCGGACCTCTCTTTGGGTGTTCAAATCGGACCTATACAAAAAAACACTAAAAAAATGAATAAGCCAGTTAATTTATCGAAGAAAGAAAGTTCGCCACAACCTGATTGTAGTAGATACTGATGGTGATCGACCGACCAGATCTGGTCTGAGGAACACTAAATCAATATAATATCATGTGTCATCAGACTCAGATTGATGGCACGTTTTATTGATTTTAATTCTAATAATGTAAACTGTATTTTTATCTTTGAGACTTAAATTGCTCGTTTTTACTCAATACTAACAAAAATTAATTAAAATATATTTTAAAATTCTATCTAAAAGTTCACGAAAATAGGAGATACTCATAGTTCCAAATCGGACCGGAAAATGCATTTTTCCATTTTCCATTATAGTTCGACACAGGTAAGAGATACGACAAAATGGTCTGAAGTAAAAATGAAGGAAATTATAAATGATTTTTCGAACACCATTGGTTTTATGATCGGACTTTATTTATAGAGAACCTTATAGAGAACAAAAACTGCAAGTAGGTCCGATTTAAACTACTCTCCTCTATACAACAAGTTTCAAGGTGCACCTTGACTATGAGTTCCAAATCGGACCTCTCCTATTTCAGCGTGCAATGTGCGCATTGAATGCGAATTCACTCGAATTCGTTAAAAATCACCTCGATATTCCATACACAGCACAAATTATTCCAACAATATTACAGCAACATTGCAACGTTTGAGCATATAGTATAGTAATATTGGTTGTGTTCATTAGAGAAAGCAGCATTGCAGCTGTTGTAAAATTCTTTAATATGATTAGTTGGTATACATTTAGATTTAATGAAATAGAAACTAAGAGCAAGACCTATCGTATTAAAAAATTTTACAACAATTGCAGAACTGCTTTCTCTGAACGCAATCACTGTAACGTTACAATAGTGTTCTGTAAACTTTTCCCTCTGCACATTGTACGGAAGGAAACTGTTCTAGAGGAGAAGGAAATTTCAAAAACAATCTGAAAGTGATTAATATCAGTGCCGAAGGCGAAAAGTGACTTGTACTTCTCCTCGCTTCGATTATTCTCCGCACGCTCGTCATTTTTCTAACGCTAATCAAGCTTTTAATCGAGAATTAAAGTTAAGAGCGGTAAAAGCGCACTTTACAAATGTTTATGAGGCTCGTTCGATTACGACTTTGCGGCTGTTCTTTGTTCAAGCTATACAGTCGCGATAGCGTTTCACAACGCACGCACGGCGCAATTAAGATTCATTAAAGAATATTGGCGGTCAGCGAACAGTTTAATCTAGCACGCACTGACAATCGCAAAGTATTATATCTATAAATGAATGTCGACTTACGTGATATACTCGATATCAAGATGCAATTCGCATAGACACAGATTCATTTTCAAGATTGCCTTATTATATACCTGTTTGTTTTTTATTTTAACTTTTTACGAAACATCTTACAAGAGATATTCTCTTGTAAACGATATTCATTGTAATTAGAAATTTTAATTTGAGAATTGTATACGTTCGGCAGTTAAGGGGTGTCGTTAATAATGTATGCAGTATAGTTTCCATTTCGCCGATTATTTGTCGCATCCTAAACAGTCCGCAACTTTATGTACCTTTACCGATCACCTGTCACGCCGCGTACGCGAAATGAAATTTAAGTTCTCTGACTTTACGAGCGAGGATAACCGCGACGATAAAATCCGAATACCGCCATTGCGATATTCGGACGTCATTGTACGTGACGAATCTTCTTTGGCTTGTCTCCTTGCTGTTTAAATTGGTCGTTGCGAAATTCGCGAGGCGAACGTAAAAAAATCGCAGAAACTGTCTCGTTTAAAACTAGCGTTTTTCACGTTTTCGTTCCTAATCGTCTAACAGTTTCGCAGAATAAAAATTTCTTCCCCGCACGATTTAAATATTTAGGCTAATCCCAAGCAGAACAACAAGTTATTATAATGTCAAAATGACTCCAAGATGATCATTAAAAGTCATTTTTCAATTATTTCTGATTCATTTTAATATCATTTTAACGTTATCGTGACTCGCTGTTCTGTTAGGGATGTATCATATCTGCCTGTGGTGTATTTTGTGTTTAAAACTGGAAAAAGTATGAAATCATAGATTTCTTTATCCATTTAACCTCAGTATGGCGACCAATGATGAAGATAAAAGTGGATAAAGAAATCTATGATTTCACACTTTTTCCAGCTTTGGACACAAAACACAAAGTACACCAGGGATACATTAGCCTAAATATTTAAATCGTGGAGAAGAAATTTTTATTCTGCGAAACTATTACGAAGAAATTAGACAGGAACGAAAACGTCAAAAACGCTAATTTTATCAATACAGGTAACTTCAGCATCCACCTTAACCAAATTATGAAAAACTGTTATTGTTGCTATACATGTACTTATAGTTAAGAAGCGTTTTATTGAAGACAATGCGAACTTATAGTCAATATATATTGCAATAATTGAACATGGCCGGAGACACTATCGCGACTCCTCTGATAATAATGGAGATGAACATTAATCAATTGTTGTTTTAACATATAAAATAATTGTTGACATAAATAAGGCAAGCAAGGAAGTCAAGGAATATACACACAGAAGTCAACAAAAAAGAAAAATGACTTCATTCTTATTCTTAACATCTAAAATAAATAGTCACAATATAAACAGTCAAACTTTTTAACCAAGAAACATTTTTTTTTTCACGACGTCAGAATAAAGTCATTTTTTGTACTTTCCTTTGACTGGGTACTTCTTGACAAGTTGAGACGGTATTTATCGTCATTTCGACATCGAAACGCCTTTGACGTCAATTTAATGTCAAACAGAGCTGATGACGAATAACGTCGGCTTATTTACTTGAAACGCTAGGTATAGTTTAAGAAAAGCGTATTCCGAACTCACGAGATAACGAACATGTGATCTCCTTTATGTATACGATCGTGTACTTTGGCGCCGCCGGTTTCTCCGCAAAAATCCGCAATCGTTTTTCCTCTCGGGAAGTGGATCACTCGGTCTTTTTATTATTACGTAACGCGCGGTCCATTCGTCCGCGTGCGCGCGAGGATATCGCGCCGATCGGTACCATTCGGTGCGCGCGAGGAACAAAACGTGATCGCGGCTCCGTGTGTACTGCGGCCAAGGATCGGGTGAAGGTAATGAAATAGCTAAGTGAAGGCGATTGCCCGTCTCTCTTTCTCTCTCGTGCTTCCCACGTGCGGTTTTGCCACCACTCCTCGCACCTCAGGATTCTCGATTGGTCGCGTATATCTCTTTCGTCGGTATGGCTTTTAAATCCTTTTCGCGGCGCACGTGGCTCGAACGGACCGCGAGAACGCACACCTGTCAAACGTACTTTCGCAACAAGGTCAATCTTAGCGACGCAGAATTTAATAAGCTATATTCTTTTGAAAAGATTTAGTTTTATACTTGTACATAGGGTAAACCCGGTATATACGCCGCAGAAGTCAGAAAAAGTAGAAGGAGTGGGGATAATTTTCCGTCAATTACTTTGTTACATGCCTTTATGGTATATTAGTATTATGTTATGATTTCAGTTCTTTACTATTAATATTAATGAAATTATTGCGAGTTAAATCGATTTTTTACTGTAATAAGTAGTGCCATCATAATTTATAATCTACATAAAATGATTATTATAGAGCGTGTAAAAGACTTAGTGGTTATTTTGCAATACATATGTGTAGAGGAATAGTAAAGCATGTTGTATAGCAAAATACAAGTGCTTTGCTCCTGTATTGTTTGTTTAATTAGTTGTCATATATATCCCATCTAGTTGGGATATACGGCATTTTTAGTGAGCGGGATGCTGTGCCGCAGCACAGACGCTCTATTTAAGAAGTTTTTGTTAATTCTAACAATTATAGTTTGCATTAATGCATAAATGTTGATAAATCTTAAACGTTTAAAGATTATTTTCAAAGATTTGAAGCTATTTTAAAAAATTGTGTTAAGTCCTATTTGTATTCCATTTTTCATTCTGAACAATAAAAATTGTCATATATTAATAAACAATGCAAGTTACGTCGTCATTTTACATCTTATTTATAGATTATTTGTGATTTTCTTATGAATTATATATGAGTGGCCATATTATCCCCCCCCTATGGGATAAATGGCAAAAATGCAGGGGTTTGAAAAAGTTACTTTTTAATATGGAAAATAAATTATTTTAGATTTCTAATATTTTTTTTATAGTAGTAGATGATACAAAGTTTCTATTTATATAATTAATTTACTTTAAACATAGTAAATAATAATTGATAAATTAAGTTTTCGATAGGTGCGGCGTATATACCGGGTTTACCCTATATATGTCGCTCGTACTTTTTCAAATATAAGAAATTTGTTGTACAATATAAAATGTATCACAAGAATTGCGCTTGCAAGTTGAGTCGCTTTGCTTCGATGTCGTGGAGGAAGCTGCTATCGTTGGTGCTTCTAGATTAGTCCGTCTACGCGATTAGTGTAATGTGGTCGCGTAATGAAGTCAACATTGTTACAACAACGCCGGTGACCATTGAATTTCTCGCGAATATATCAAGATGACATCTTTCGCGTTCTCGATGCGCGTCGCGATAACAGCTGGAATACAGTTAGCTTTATATTCTAGGACGAAACAATGAAGACTCTCTAAAATTAAAGTGATATGTAATTACACTCTGCACTCTGATGCGTATCTCGATATCTTCTTTGTAGTTTTAACTTTGTTGTAAACTTTCTTTTGCCTAACCGTCCATGTTTGTTAAGATTGAAAATAATTTTTATTCAAAAATATACATATCTATATATATATATATATATAATATATATACATAGAATTTCTAATCTTATATGAGGATACCGGAATGTAATAACAATATACATATATAATAACAATAAGATAAAATTTCTTGTTCAAACTTAAAATAATTTTTCCTTTGTCACGCATAAAATTCTTTCCAACACTTCATTGCAAAATTAACCGATATGAAAAATTTGTCCCATTTGGTGCAGGACTGAAATATTTGATGTACACAAAATATGTATAAATTATACGTATACTTATATATGCACAGTTATATATTTCTTATGGTGTTTTTTTTTTTTATAATACAGGAACAATTTGTTAAGGAACAAAAGAGCTTATATATAGGTAAGGATGGTTCGAGTTGACGTTTGACATCTAACTGTCACACGAATCCGGCGATTTCTCGCAAAATCGTGATACAGCTTTTTTATTTTCACTACAATGCCGTTAACCTAGAATACACACATCCATCTTCTCTATTATCTACGTTTTTATACGCACCCTCCTCCTCCCGCCAAATCCGGCAATTCCGGCGCGCGCAACAATGAAGGCGTAGTTTCCCATGAGAGGCATTTGTGACTCCCGATCTAATTAGTTTGCTCATCGCGACCTTTTTTTAGTTCATTAATGTTAATTAGAAACAAGTGTATGAGTGGCGTGTGCATCAGGCGCTTGTTCTCGTAAAAGTGTAAAAACTAGAGTGTTTCTGGAATGTGGGATAATATATTGAGGAGTGTTCAAGTTAAAAAATATTGGCACCGGTATATAAATATACTAATTAAATTTGATTTTGATGAATTATTTTCTAAATTTTTATATTAAGCTCATCATATAAAATTAACAACTTTTAATGTCACATAAAAAGAGAGCTACAGTTACACGCTAGATTTAGTTAGCGACGTTTATTATAAAACACACACATTTGTATATATAATTATAAATTATTATAATTTACAATTTAAAATTATATACAAATGTTTTATAATAAATATCGCTAACTAAATCTAGCGTGTGGCTGTAGCTCTTTTTTTATGACATTAATTTTTATATCTAAGCCACTTAATTGTAATATATACATATATTCGATTAACAACTTTCGTTTACAAGGAACTTTTTTTTGTAGCGACTACTCTTGTCGTAAAAAACCTAAACGAACGCTGGACTTACCAAAGGCGTGAAGTCAATTATTCTTGCAAAATAAATAGAATGCTCAACAATCTAATCTAATACAGCAGAGAACAGCAAGATGAAGGATGCGCGGGTCGATATCCTCGCGTGTGTAGCGTATATTGTTCGCATGTGCGTGCGTTAAACGAGGCGCTATTTTAATTATTGTCCCGTCTAACGGAATCAGCTTTGAGAAAATAGTCGGAAATTGCTTGCGTTTGCGCTCACGGGCAAAAGCACCTACGCTGCATTCGCGATGCATCCCATGGTGCCCTCAGCGGACGCCACGCCGGGAATTGATGTACGACAATGCATTCGTGCGTATAGACGCACAGAAATATTAGAGCGCGTATTCGTCATCGCAGGCGCGAGTATGTCGTGTTGGACCGGCTAAATTTAAGCAAGCGTCTACAAAAAGATTTTACGGCGTAAACTTATTCTCTATGATATTTTTAAAGTAAACTTTATTCACTGTAAAGAGTAAAATCTTATATAAAAAATTGAGCCATTCTGTTTCAAGACTGCGGCTTAAAATGCGTTCTTCATTCTTTAGAGCGAGATTCCACTGCCAAGAATTTAGGGATAGGAAATTGATCAATCATTATAATTGATTGTTTTCCTGTGAAAGGAAAAAGATTCTGAAAAACACACATACACCGTATACGAGTCTGAAAGACTTACTGTAACTTTGATAGACTGTAACTTTAGTTCAGATTAATCATTTTATGCTTGTTTTCTATTTCTACCGATGTCAGATTAACTCTAATCTTGCGGTTTACTAAACGAAAATTTCTCGTAGACGCCGCGCCACTTAAAGTCGCATGTAAGAGTATAAGATACAAAAGATCGGAGAAAAAACGTCAACAGAGGGAAATCACGAGGGACGGTCGCGGATGCGTCAAACAAACAGCAAATAGAAGATACACGGATTATTAACTATCGGCTAATTGAACGAATGAAGGCTTCGACTCGCTGTCGCGGGCGTTTTCCTTTGTTCTCCCATAACTTTTTCTTTTCAACTCGACGCGAGTTTCCGCGAGTTTTTCTCGGTCGTCACGCTTATCCGCCGAACGAGAAGACGCACGGCTGTCTTAAGCCGTAATCACCCTAGCGATTGCGCGATAGTGATTGACGATTGAGGATTACTTCTCAGCCAATCAGAGCAAAGCAGTCACCGATTGCTTCGTCCCGATTGGTTGAGAAGTAATTCTCAATCGTCAATCACAATCGCGCAATCGCTAGGGTGATTGCGGCTTTATAGAATGATAAAAAAAAATCGCGAATGACACCACGGATGACATTATACGTACGTTACGTATTACGCGAATCGAAATGAGAGTCGTGCAGCGACGAAATAACAGATTATTACGACTCGACGCGAGTGTTTCGTGCGATTAGCACGCGCACACGACAAAGTAATTGCGTGCGATCAACGGGTTGCGACTAATTTGCTTATCGCAATTATCACGGCGAAGCACGAGAAAGCAGCTAATTAAATGTTCGCGCTGCGTGTATTTATTTTTTTTTTTTCTCTCTCAGGGTCTTAGACGCGTGAGAAGTTGCATCAATTTTAAGTTTAAAAAGTAAAAGGTGTACACTTAACACATTTATTTTTAACAAACTCAATCGATTGATAATCGATGAGATTTCATTACCAGTACATTTTTCAAAAAATTCTTAATATACGTACGTATTATGTGCCTTAATGTGACTCGATCTATTTTAATGTACTTGACTATGATTAATTCACGTTGATCTCCATGTAACGTAAATTTTGGCCATATTTTCGTTTTTCTAATTATGGATGATTCAAAAGCGAGGGGAATTGTAACATAGAATTAATTATATTTTTTAAATAAAGAATTTGAATTCACACACGGACGTCTAATGATGTTGTAGCTTTGAGATTGGCATTTGTACTTTGTGCTTTATATATATTCTACCGAGCCTTTATTATTCTTGCGTATATTTAAACCATGATATACACGGCATTTCATACTCCATCCTGTATATATACATCTTTCCGTGCGCCATTATATTATTAATATTTATAATTTATATTTATATTATACATATATTACAACGGCACACGTAATTAGAATAATTTAATTCGCTCTTCGTCTTGACCAAGTCGGTCGATCAGAATTCTACCGAGCCTTTATTATTCTTGCGTATATTTAAACCATGATATACACGGCATTTCATACTCCATCCTGTATATATACATCTTTCCGTGCGCCATTATATTATTAATATTTATAATTTATATTTATATTATACATATATTACAACGGCACACGTAATTAGAATAATTTAATTCGCTCTTCGTCTTGACCAAGTCGCTCGATCAGTTCGTTAGAACACGAAAGCGGCGCGGAGGTGAAACAATAAAACACGGAGTGAAAGCACCTGCCCCGCAAGAACATGAAAGAATCGCGTATACCCGCCAAACTTGACACGCATTAATTATCCATCACGCGAACCATTTATCCGTGGACCACTCGAGCGTCGCACGAGCGATCTCCGCGCGGCCGTCCGCTGATGTATTATTTGCAACGCGGAAGTGTTCGCGCGAATTTTATCGCGCGCGCAAACGTACGGACACGTCGAGCTCTTCGTGACGAGCCTCTATGATTCCGAGCAACGAGTTTGTGTGCATTGAATACAAAGACTCGAACAGCCCTATTATGAGGCGCAGTCCTCCGAGGAACAACCAGCGGAAACTGGTGTCCGAACTATACAGTCGTCGTATAAAGAGGTCAGGTCTCATGAAAAAGAATCGTTAACTCGAGTAAAGGCCACGACGAAAAAATTGTGCCACTTCTTCAGGCCGCGGCGCAGCGTGTCTCGATACGGTGCGATCGGAGCGTAACTAACAACAAGTAGACCGAATAAAAAAAAACCTGGCCGCACACCATCCTGAACACAAAGATGAACTTATAAAAATTTAAACAATTTTTTCTTATTGGATTTCCCCGAAAGATTATTTGGCAGCGGAACAACTGTGTCTTCTACATTATATCGATGTACATACACTATGCTCTCGTAATGCTCTTCGTATACCTATTGTTAAATTTGAGCATCGTAAAGAAAGCCCGCGATCGAGGGATTACAAGTGCTTTCAAACAAGAGATACACGTGAATCATTACATCCTTATATTGTTTGCTATGATATGATCACTGTGTCATACATAAGTATATGTCGCTTGGTGTGGAAAGCGTCAATTGTTGCTGGAACCCTCATAGGATAGCAAGAAAGACGAAATGATGTTTAATTATGTTGACTTATGTCATAAAATGGAAAGTGCAGTGGCGTAACTTCAAAATTTGGGCCCGGGAGCATAACCTCTTGAAGGGCCCCCCCATGCGGAAGGTTGTTTAACCGAAAAAAAAAAAAAAGGTTTTTTTTAACCCTTTAACACCGCGTTTATATGTTTAAAAACGTTTTTTTTGTTTACGTTTTAACACATTCTCTCCCCATTGGGCCTGTTATTGAAGAAAGTAGTAATAATACATTTTCCTTAATAATTTTATATTACTATAATAACAGAGTATCAGAAACAGAGCGATATGTAAAGTGCAACTGCAATACAAATTTGGAAATACGTAATTTTAATTTTAATTTAACTTTCAAATAATTAGTTAAATAATTGCATATATTTTAAATGATAATATTAATAGACAAAATAAGATCGTTGCTTTAAGTTTTATCAAATAATTTCTGATAAAATTTAGCGTTGACTGTAAAAATGGAATATCATGTTAAGTTTTTGGGAAAACCTCTCAATTAAGATTACTATTATAAAATAGGCGTTTTTAATATTTTTGCGTTAGTTATATCTGTCGGTATAGAGATGTACTAAAAACACGACTTACAGAATATCAGGGCAAATGGTTATTTAGACAACGTAATTAAAAATAAAATTAAATTTCAAAGGCCCCAACGACCCTTGGGCTCGGGGCCGTTGCCCTCTCTGCCCCCCTGTAGTTACGCCACTGGGAAAGTGTTTACAATGTAACACAGTGAATCATTTACATCCCGTTTAACAATGTTAAACAAAGGTGACATAATCATTATGTTAGAAAGCACTTTGTATTTTTTTACCCAACAACGTTTCGCAACGATTACGTGAACATTGGAAACAAATAAAATATATTCGGAAACGGGCGAAACCAGGATGGGAAGAGAGGGCTGAAATAACGGCGACCGGTTCCCAAGTTAATCATATGGCCGCGACGACGCGACGCGGTGAGGTACACGGTACACCTTCAGGTTCAACTCGCTGAAATGGAAAGCGATTATTAAAAGCGCCGGGCAATCGCGTTACTATCGCCTTTCCCTTCTATCGCCTCGGGTAAGCGAGATATAAATCGCCTGTACGTGTGCGATATATCCGGCGGTACCGACGGCCGGCGGCACGTGATTAAGCTTGTATTTTCGATGTAACGAGCAAGCGAGCATCTTGCAACCCACGCATATCTTCCACGAAAGTTAGATCGACGATCTAAATTACCCAAGCAATGACGCGTTTCGAATTTTGCAATACTTATCGGTGCTTATTATATAATCAAGATGAGCATAACAAAATCTGCTATTTTGTAAGCTGAGTAAATAGGTGAATGTTACTTCAGCTGACAGTCTGCCCTTATTGTGAAGACAGTTGATTAACGCGAGGTGTAATTTTGTTTTCTATGCCGTATATAGGATCGAATTCTGCTTCGTTTCAGGAAGAATACATTTTCGAGAACATCAGGTGGACGCCGATAGATTATTTCAATAATGCCATCGTGGTGGAGCTTCTCGAAGGCAAGAAACCACCCGGACTCTTCTTGATCCTCGACGATGTGTGCGCGACGTTGCACGCTGGGAGCACGGTTGCCGACGTTGACTTGAAGAAGGTATCTGACACGTATTTGTATTAGGGCTAGATTCGGGGAGACGCTATTAGCGCTATTTGTTTCATTTTATCTTCGTCGTCCATTAGACGTGAGACAAGGCGTACCACACAAATGGCGCTAATAGCGCGCTGCCCGAATGCAGCCTAGGTGTACAAATTAGTTCGGTCCGTTTTTTGTGTTCACAAATGCATTTATTTCAAAACAAAATGAATGAACGGATTAATTAAAGTATTGTTCACCGCTGGCTACTACTTTTTCCCATCTCTTAGGCAATTTTTCGAATTCCATCTCGAAAAAATGACTCGTCTTTGGAGGCGATCATCTTTTGGAAAACGGACCGAACTAATTTGTACTCCTAAATAATAATAATATATTTTACAAATTGTTATATATATTAGGTGTATAAATAAGTTTCCGCCGTTTTTTCATCAAATAAATTGAGTATTTATTGTGAAAAAACGGTACCTAATGTTTTATTCGTAGTATTGTTCATCGCTAGCCACTACTAGAGGCCTAGAAAACAGAGATGCGACATTGCGTCGGTTGGGTTATTTAGGTAACCTCCGCCATTTTAATTCAATATAAGTGCTCTTGACCAATAAGCTTGACAGTTGATGCAAAAGGTAGAAAGATTAGATTAGGTTAGGTTAAGTCCGATATTAAATATTCACACAAATAAGAATACTTACACCATATAATAATAGTTTTTTATTGCACTTCGACACTGTATTGTCTAAATTTTTCTCTATATATATATGTACATACGTTATAAAACTATATCTATTAGATGCAATAGTGAATTAAAATGGCTCTCTGATCACGTGATTTAGACAGCCAATCAAGCCATACCCTTCAATGACGCATCTCTGTTTTCTAGGTCTCTAGCCACTACTTTTTCCCATCTTTCTGGTAATTGGTGGATTCCATGTCGAAAAAACAAAAACCGTCGAAATTACGTTCTTTGACGTCAAATTCACCGTAAATTTTTCACCGACAATTTTTTTTTATTTTTTTTTATTAAAGAAAATACAGAGTAAGCCATTAGGAGCAAGCCTATCAGGCTTGGGGCAGACAATTTTAACCATAACATACTGGTGGCGCCATCTTTTGTCAAACGGCGGAAACTTATTTATACTCCTAATACATATATATAATATAAAATATAAATTTATATATGTATATACAGGTTATTCGCGCGGTGAAGATCATAACGACATTTAGATTTCTGAGACGAAAATCTTCATACCAAAATGTTGAGATATATAAATAATAGTACTTGAATTATAAGTATTTAAAGTTAACGGATTGTAACGCCCAAAGTTCGCGCATTCAGGTTGACCTTTTTGTACCCACACCTAAGATCTGAACGCGCGAATTTATAGCGTTTTCTCTTGACTGCACCAGTTCATCTTTTTTCCTTTTCCCTTCTCCTGGAGAGAAAAGGAAGATAGATGAACTATAAGGGCAAAAAGTTCAGCAATAAAGAACAGACTTGCTGTCTGAGTGTTGCACTGGTGCAGCCAAAAGAAAACGCTATTAGATAATATAATATTAGCTACTTTTAAAATGCCTATTGCAATTCAAGAGTTTTATTACAGTTTCAACATTTTGGTATTAGAATTTTCCGGATTTCTATCTGCTTAAAATGATCCCAGGAATTTGAATATTGTTACAGTGTAACGATGCACCCTGCAGTGCATCGTTCCGACCAGCATATCGGTGTCGCTAAAAACGCGGGACACCCACGCTTCTTTGTACAATTTGTGAATAACCGCCGTAGGGATGGGCGATACAGTATCCATATCTTAAAATATCGATACTTTTGAGTTTGATTTTCGATATTTTGTATCGATTTTTTATCTTTCGATATTAACATGTGTCGATAGTTTAATAGGCATATCGAACTTTCGATACAGTCATGAATTTTGCTCATTAGATACGGTACGCTTGCCGCGCTGCATAAGTTGGCGCCACGGAGTAAAAGGAAGACCAAATATTTCGTACGCATTATCATGTGGTATATATAATACTTCCAACTTTTCCCGCAATGACATTAAAATCACATCGCCCCGATTTTCTATTTCGAGCCCATACTTCATCCTCAAGTTTGATCTATTTATTCCGTGGCTAATGCGATAGCCAACCAAATCATTCGTGGAAAGAATCTGTCTTTTTAAAATATTCATCGTCAGTTGTATTAATAATAGAAGAATATAAAAAATATTTAGTATAGGGACCTTTTCATATTGACGCTCGACACTCATTTTCAGTGTCAAAATAGGTTACGTGATCAAAATTGACGCTTGACAATCGTTAATTTCTGACACGTGACTTATTTTTACGCCGGTAAAAAAAGAGCGAAAGTATGAAAGGATACCTTAATGGTTACTATGTATCGAATTATCGATATAAATAATAATCGATACAATTCGTCTGATATTTTTGGTATATCGATATTTTTATTTATGATACATAACGATACAGAATATCGATATCTTTTAATGTATCGCCCATCCCTAAACCGCCGTTGAATATAGTAGGCACCCGCCGATACAACCGAGCGCCACCGAAGATTGCCGATCGACGCTTCCCCCGCAAGGATCGTCGCTCGGCGAGCGTAATCGAAGTAAGACGGAACAATACGAGCGGGAGCAACAATCGCAGTATGGAAAATACTGGATTATTGTTACCGTCTCTCAATTCCGTCCAGCTCCAAGCTCCGTTCGAATCAAGATCCTGATCCTTACGAGTGACGAGAAAACGGGGGGTAGAGCGTTCTCGGCAGTCGCAAGTGCATCCGTATCACTATCCTAGCTGCTTATTATCGATTGTATCGAGGAAACGCGCACGAATAATTAACGGTCATTTTGAATTTTACTTTCGTATGAAAAAGTTAGTAGATAATTTTATACGATGTAGGAAATTTCATTACAAGAAATTAAAAAAAGTATCATCGAAATCGGTCCAAAACCATTTGATGATTTTTGTCCAAAATGAGTGCCTTTTCGTCCACCTGTGGCACTGTATCGCTGACCGCACCCCGCGAAACCCGCACGTCGAAGGATTTAAAGATCCCGACACGTTTCTTTTTTTTTTGCATACAAGCCGTGTAACCGTCACCACTGTTTTTCATACGCATTCTTGTTCATTCTTGTTGTATATATACCTATGTATGTGTTGTGTGTGTATATACATATATATATATATATATATATATATATATATATACATTTTTTAGCTCTATTCCTCTATTAAAAATAGAATTTTAATACCGTTTTTTACATTTATCAAAAAGATCTTCACATAACATTCTGTTAGTGGCAAGGAAAAAAGTAACGAAAAAAGTAATTCGTTATATTTTGAGTAACTGTAACGATAACGAGTTACTTTTATGACGTAATGTTGCCAACCCTGATAAAAATATAGAATAAATAAATAAATTATTAAATTAAATCACCCTAATTTTCAGAAGAAAGGCATAATTTATGGTTTAATCGACAGAGCTATATTATTATCAGATTCCATCTTTCATTCAAAAAACATAAAATTGATTATAGAAATTTTATAATTGAAAATTACTATTCTCTAAAAAATTAATATAATAGAAGGCTCTTTAAGTATAAAACATAAGAAATAAATGAAGGACCAAGAGCCAAATATTGACATTTAAAATAAAAACACTTTTAATTCAAATTAAGTCAAACGTTGTATTCCGATCATAAACAGACTTTGCATTACCAAGATAATTCACATTACAGTTATGTTCGTTGTGACAGAATGACGTATTACTGAACTATTACATAGTTTGTTGAGATCTTACAATTGTTAAATAGAATGTTACTATTACTTATATTACTTTTCAGTAATACTATTAATTAAACACAATTATCTTTAGATCATGTTCAATTTAATAATGTGATCGAGATGTTACAAAACACAATATCTTTAGAGAAAAATAGAAATAATAATTGCTCACATAGATGAACGAATTACACAGAATAAATCTAGTTGTTAATTACACTTATCTGATATATCCTGACCATCCTTATAGATCATCACATAAGTATTAAATGCTTTATAAATATATATAATATAATATGTAAGGCCTTACATCCGCAACGCACGACAGATCTGATGAGAGTGAGCAGAGCATCAAAAATAACAGTAGACATTCATGCATTACGAATGTAGCTAAACATAATCTGAATATATCAGCTTTATTCAACTCAATCAATCGAATTAATCGATCGACAACTGAATTAGTTAGATCAAATTATTTTTCTCAACATAGTTGACGTATATAATTACTTTATGACATCAAAAAAGTTTTATTTTTTCTGACTCCGTATTATTGACGATTTTAATCTTTTGACATTTATCTTTTTATTTTGAAGACTCAAAGGTGAGTTTTTTATCGGAGAGATGATTTTTACTTGTTTTAGTTTAGAAGATATATAACAATTTTATGTTCTTAATAGAATAACAAGAAATCTTCACATTCAGTCATCCAATCGTTTGACGAGTGATTTAGTCTCTCTGATCATCTTCTCATCTTACTTTTTTGCAGGGTTGGGTAAGTTAATGTTTTTTTTAACTGAATAAAGATAAAGTTAATGGCTTTACAAAATTAATAAAGTTAAGTTAAAAGTTGAAGAAATAAAAAATTAACTTAACGTAAGTTAAGTCAATATTGAATTAACTCAAGTTGAAAAAAAAGTTAATTTCGAAAAAAATTATTTTTTAGATCAAAATGTCCTAATTTTTCTTAAAATGAGATTAAATAACTACAATATAAATTATTAAGTAAATTAAATTTCTTTAATTTTTTTATTCACATGTGATATATAATAAATATATAACACATAACGGTATAACTATATAAGTCATATAACTTTAAAAAAACAGCTAGCACATAGAAAAGATACAAGAGTGATTACATTTAAAAAAATTACATTTTAAGTTAAAAATAAATTATCAATAAAAATACAACGTATCGATAATGACAAAATATTAAATAATAATAAAACTCAATAGTTCCTCAAAATCACATACATCTAGCATCTTAAGACATCCTTGAGATTTAAACTATGTTCGGACTATGGATTCCGGCCTTAGTCTTATTATATCTTATTATTTTTCTAAGATGTTTAAAAGAGATAAAAAAATTTTTTAACTTAAAAAAAAGTTAAAAAGTTAACGTTTAAAAGTAACTCAGTTAAGTTAAAATTTAATGCATTTAAAATTAACTAAGTTAAATTAAAAATTATTAACTTTTTAACTTTTTTTTTAACTTTTAACGTTTTAACTAGTTACTACCCAACCCTGCAGTTTTTTGATATTTTTAATTTTGTTCTCTTGACTTCTTTTATTTTTTAATAAAACCGTCATTGTGACATTCATAGAATTTCTGCGTCATAATTGTAAGTGTCTGAGGAGGACCAAAATACAAGGCCGAAACATGTAATATAAATTTTCGTGCGTTACTTTGAATCTGAAAATGTCCTAGCATTTTTTGCGTTTTTATTAATATATTTGTGAAGACAATGTATATAATTTTTTGTATTTGAGATGTGACTCTCATTAGCCATTTTTTCTTCTTATATATATCTATACATAAATAAAATATATATTTTTTATATATCGAGATTCTTTTAATTTTTAATTATTTAAATTATCAAATATTGCGCAGAAACTGACGAGAGCAGCTAAGCAACACGCCCATTTCCAAGACAACAGTGATGGTTTCGCAATTCTCCATTACGCTGGTGTAGTATCCTACTCTGTCGATGGGTTCTGTGATAAGAATCGGGACGTCCTTTTCTTGGACCTGATCGAATTAATGCAGACTAGCACGAAGTAAGCGATCCCAAAGGCCATTAGCATACGACTGTCGATTGTTCGCGTAACAAATTATCCTGAAAGCTAATTGTAAGCTCGTATGTAAGTTAAAGCTTGACGGGGATTAATTAACTCGCGCGATTAATTAACTCAGTTAAATTAGTAATGTTATAAACTGATCTCTTGCTATGTTTTTGGAATTTTGTGTATACATTTTTACAGTTATCCACGTTCTAAATTTTTTCTCGATGTTAGTAGCATTGTTAAAATAATTGTGGTTGAAAAGTTGAAAAAAAAAAAAAACGGAAAAATTTAACTTACAGTTCTTTAGTGCGCAAGCTCTATCCGCAAGAAAATATCGGTAAAATAAAGACTCTTAAGTCCAGACCAATCACCGCAGGCAGTAAAATCAGAAATCAAGCCAATCGCTTGGTCGATCAGCTGACAAAGTGCACGCCTCATTACATCCGGTGCATCAAACCGAATGAAACAAAGAAACCGCGCAATTGGGATCATCTGAGAGTCAAACATCAGGTACTGTAATTTGTCTAGTATATGTATATTATTTGCATTCGTCTACTATTGAAATTTGAAATTTACTCAAGTCAATACATGGATAATATACATATACCTATATATCTGTCTAAATTAAAAATCTCATCCAGGCACATGAAATTTGAGAGAAAACAGAAAGACATTTTCTATATGCAGTCTGATTTAGCTGAGCATTAGCTCGATTGACAATGTATCATTTTTAGCAAAGTATGTCAGACATATACCATGATATGTATGTCCAGAGCAATTATATTAGGTGTACAAATTAATTCTCGGCCTTTTGCGACCAACTTTGACATTTATTTGTAAAAACATGAATGGAAACTCAATCTTCAAAGTAATCTCCCTCGCTATTCTATACACTTTTTCCATCTCTCAGGCAACTATACCGGATTACAGATCGGAAAAATATGATGGTGGCTTTGAATTAATAAATTCATCGAGGCTCTTTTCGACCTCTTGAACTGACTTGAATCGAAAATCGGTTAGGTGATGTTGTAGAGCTCGAAATAGTTACCGAATAAAAATCGACTGTTATCCTTTTGAGAATGTTTTAATTTTCAAACTAAATCGTCGATATTATCCATCTTTTTAAAATTACTTAAGATATCTACACTTGATGCGTTCGACATGCTTGTGAATCGATGAATAATAATAATTACGCGGCTTTCTGATGAATTATATATATATATATATATTGTAGGTGGAGTATTTAGGTCTGAAGGAAAATATTAGAGTGCGTAGAGCTGGCTTTGCTTATAGGAGACCATTCTCCAAATTTCTGCATAGATATGCGATTCTCACGAAAGAAACGTGGCCTCGTTGGCCCGGCGATGAGAAACAAGGCATAGAATGGATATTGGGGAAGTTTCATATCGACCGATCGCAATATCAGCTTGGTAGAACCAAGCTCTTTATTAAAGCGCCTGAAATTGTGAGTTCTCTGTTTGTTCTGTCTCTGTTATTTTAATTGATGTCATTATAGCGAATAACCATTTTTATTAATATTTATTAACTTTTAATCTTGCTCAAGAACAAATTAAAATGACTTTATTTTGATTCTTAATTAACGTTAATAAACAGTCACGTTTTATAATAAAAAAATCATCATTTTGACAACAACGTTAAAATTTGACTCGATGTATTTCTAGTGATGGTTTAATTTATTCTTCACTTTTTTCTAATTTTTAAAACTAGAAGAAAATATGAGTAAATTGATTCATAAGTTAAAAAGATTTGAAGTTAACAATGATAAAAATACATAAGTCGTAACTTTTAGCTATTCATGCTGGAGGAAGCACGTGATCGGAATTACAATAAGCATGCGCAAGTTATTCAGAAAGCCTTCAAGAAATATTTCACCCATAAGAGACAAGAGCAGCAAATACAAGATGCCGCTAATCTTCTTTTCGGCCGTAAGGAGAGAAAACGGGAGACTTTAAATCGAAATTTTTTCGGTGACTACATAGGACTGGAAGGCAAGCCGCAGACAATGAGTCTGATTGGCAGACGGGAGAAAGTATTTTTCGCTGAAGTTGTGAAAAAGTACAATAGAAGATTCCAGGTAAAGATGAGATATTAATTTTATTAAAATAAAAATATTAAGTCATTAATAAACGTCCTTATATTTAATTTGTATTTTGTAAAAATCATTTGATTGTGTATAATTTCGAAGAAGTCTATTTAATAACAGAATACATTTCTTAATTTCTTGAGTTTTAAATTAAAAATTTAAGTGTACAACTTGTGATTTATAATCGTGTCAGACGTGCAGAGTAGATCTCATCCTCACTGGGAAATGCATCTATTTGATTGGTCGAGAGCAGATAAAGAACGACTCCAAAAGGAGTAAATCCATTGAAGTTATTAAAAGGAAGCTATCATTTGATCAAATTAGCTGCGTATCACTAAGCACACTAACAGTAATTATTTTATTATTCTTTATGTTAGCAGTACACCTACTAGTTAAAGACATTTTAACAATATTCTCTCCGCGTTCCAGGACAATTTCATAATAATTCACGTAAAGGAAGACTACGCTAGCGTGTTAGAATCAATATTCAAAACGGAATTTTTATATGTCCTTAGCAAAAAGTATCTGGAAGATGTTGGTCATCCTTTGAACATCATATTTAACAACGAGTACGAGTATTTTTTTTTTTATTTTGCACATATCATTGACGCTGCGTACATAATACATTACAGGCTTGAAAATAAAACATGCATTTTCTTCCAGCTTACAGTTTAAAGTAAAGAAGGAAGGTTGGGGTGGCGGTGGGATGAGGTATATAAAGTTTATGCAAACAGTTGATAACGAAGACATTATTCACAATAATAAACAGATTTTAAAACCATTCAGTAAAATACTCAATGTCAGTATTGCTCCAGGTTTATCGAATACAACAAGTAAGTTTTAGTTGGGTTACTTTTGATCCTCGACAGATAATAATTCTCGTTTTTCAATCTCATACGCATATATTTCGGGGATATTTAGTATCCTAAAAAAATCATATCATAAAATAATGAAAAGGTCAAGCCATGTTCGAAAATTTAAACCTTCAAAAATTAAAATGATTAATAATAATATCTCAAAAATTTAAATAATTATCCAACCTCAAAAATTTAAACCTTTAAAACTTTAAATGATTATTTAATATATTTTGTTACACTCGCGTCTAAAAAAAAGAAAAATTTATATCTCTTCATGTAGAACCTAATAATCCGATGGCTTATCGATGGAAGTCTCCTATTTCTGTGGATGACATCTTGCCGCCGCATCAGGTGTGCGATCTAATAACTTCAGCCCTCTCAACCCAGAATAATCAGACGATTACGACCGGGACTTCTCCTCCGATGGCAGTTGCAAGATCTGTGATGACTCCTTCAGCTACAACTTCAAACGGTAGACCGCTTATTTCATCGAATCGTCCAAATGTACAATCCGCACAGTTTAGAAAGGATATGAAGAATGGAATGAACAACGCAAACAAACTGCGGGACAAACAGATCGCCGTAAGGGACATGCTTATCAATAATCCCAACGCTGAATCGCGTGGTAAGTTTCTACGAAGAAGAAATACTAATGAAATGAACCTAGGTAGAAGACAATTATAATTAATATTAATAATATTATAGCGATAACAAGTTTAGGAAACCGCTAAATAGAATTTTACGCGCACGCTATTCGCTCTTCACATAATAAAGTGGACGACAATTCCACACACACACATATTAGAAATATATAAATTAAAAAGATTCCTTGTTCCATTATTTCTAATTCGCGTGCATTTATTGGTAATATTTATGAATAATTTTGTAAAAGTTTGCTCACAGATAAATATGTTTTTTCTGAATAAGTTAAAGGTTTACTCAAATTTCCTCCACCGCCCACGGAGCCACCACCACCAAACGAGTTTATCGGCTTCAGATTACCACCTCCTAACGATGAATATAATAGCAAGGTTTCTGATCACCTCAATAAAGGAATGCAAACCTCCCAAGAATGGAAACAAATAAATAACGCACTTGAACGAGAGAGGAAGGAAAATAATGTCGCGTATGCAGTAGCCAACAAGAAAGTACCTCCTCCGAAACCTCGTCAGAAACCAGCACTTCCAAGTTTACCAAAAGTTAAAGCCTTGTACAATTATGAGCCAAAAGATCTGGATGAATTAGGACTCAAGGAAGGTGACATCGTAGAAGTACTCAAAAAACGTGAGTTATTGCAATCCGATCTTGTTTGTATAATAAATAACAATAAATTTAGCAGCGATATACGTAAAAAGAGAATAAAATTGATACTAGTATAATTTTTTCACTAATAAATATTAAATCGAGCTTGATCGTTACGGCATGTTCTTATCGGTATTCATTTGGTTTTTTCAATATTTTTGTCATTGATACAAAAAAAAAATAAATTGTAAAATCGATAATACATATTTATAAATAAAAATAATTTTGGATATTAGTCCTTTACAATTTAAGTGTCAAAAAATTAGCTAACGTTTCTTTCAGATGAAGGCGGTTGGTGGCACGGAAGACTGAAAGGAAAGACCGGTCTTTTCCCCGCCAATTACGTAGAAAAGATATGAATTCTGTAATCGATAGACATAAAAAAATCTTATTGAATTCTATGAAATTAGAACGTAACTGAAATAAGTACATCGTACTTGTTATTCGCAATTTTCGCGCTCTATAATTATTGTTCGTGTGTCTTTAATTAAATAATATGTATAGTAGAATATATATCTATTAAAATGCTAAAACTGACAAAATCAAAGAATTCATAATTGAAAGAAAGCGCGAAAATTTTCTGAAGATATTCATCGTTTAACAAAGAACAAATAATGATAGTTATGAAATATAGTATTATAACGCGTTTAAATATATTTTTATCTAAATATTTAAAGTTAAAAATAATACGTCGCTTTAATTATTAATTAATATACGATAGATATATGTAATGTACATCTGTTTAATTTGGTAATGTACAGCGCGATCAGTATTTACATAATCAATACATTCTGTCGAAAAATTTCGATTAAAACCAATTAAAACATAATCTAGTTTAATCATCTATAATCCATCTGACTCCGATTTGCCAAGGCCCGGATCCATCAATGTATAGATTAATTTTAATCTCGATTCAATTTATCCTTTATTCTCTTCTAGTTCTAAAAATTAAAAAAAAATAAATATGTAAAATTAAATTAAACCAAGGTTGTAGTTAATCATTTATTGGTAAAATCGGGCCTTGGAAAAACAATATTAATTCGTTTCAATTTAAAATTCATCGATTGATTTTATATTTATAATTTCAATCAATTTAATAATATCCCATTTTTAGTAACTAAATAAATTTGTAACCAGGTTTAATCAGACATTTACAATCGAATTTTTGTACAATCGAATATTATATTCGATTATGTATATAAATAAAAAAAAAAGTGTCTTTATAATAAAGTTATATTTATTGAATTTTGAATAGATTTTAAATATTTGGAAGTTTGCATAAATATTAATTTATATCTGAATATTTCTATGTGAATAATTTTGTTTTTCACATCGCTCATATAAACTTGAAACTGCATAAATTGTGTACATAATCTTCTGATTCTATCGATGTACGGTACATTGAACAGTTTGATAGAACCAGTGTTTTTCGTTATCTCGATAAAATTATCTAGATAATCATCTAGATAAAGAAATGGCTTTATCTGGATTATTAAGAATGTAGATTATCTCTATTTTATCTTAGATAAAAAAAATGTTATCTTATTCAAACTATCTAAGATTGTACAAGAGTGGTGTGTGTGTATTATAAGAAATTAGCTTCCAGTAGTAGTAGTAGTGATGAGAATTTTTTTCGTTCTATAAACAAAGAAAACTGAGATTAGTACGACACTAGTCATTTAAAGATATATTGAAGTACTTTCGTATTTAGAAAATATATTTAGAAAATAAATATTCTTCATTTGTATCCACACGTCAAATAATTTTTTTTAAGTATAACATATCATTAGACGCTAGCAGAGCGTCTCTTTAGTTGTAGATAACAAATATTAATTTGCACGTAGAAATCGTTTATCAGACGAAATGTTTGAACAACTTTTGTTCTTAAAAAATAAAAATTTATAAAAATATGAAATCGCATTTTTTGTATTCTTGTTTTATCACCTAATAGTTACTTAAAAATAAAGTATTATCTTAAAAATTATCTAGATAAAATTTTTTTAATTTTATCTTTTATCTAGATATAAAATTAATCATCTTTATATTATCTAAGATACATTTTTGTATAATTTATCTTATTTATATCTAGAAAATTTTTAATTATCTAAGCGCAACACTAGATAGAATTGTAATTCTTCATATTTGAGATTATTTATCACTTAAGAGAGTAATGTGTATGATTAAAAATTTGTATAATATGTGTATATATTAGGAGCTACAATAAAAAATACATTTAAATTAGAAGTCAACAGCGAGTTATTGGAAGTTATGTAGCATGAGTTGAATTTGCTATTACGAGTCACAATAAAGCATGATAAAATCCATTTTTATTCAAAAATTAATTTTACTAATATGTAGATACATGCATTTTATTATTATAAGAATGAAATGTCACTCTTAGTATCATCAACATCATGTTTATTGTTTCCTTCTGCACGTGCTTTATAAGTCTTTTTTTTTATATAGCGAATATTGCGTGATACGTTTCTTCCTTTGTTCGCTCGCACTCTCTCACATACATTACGATTAACATCGGCAAAGGAAAATAGAATAGCACATCTCCACAAGACTACAGCATTGGCAAGAACGATTATTTTTACAATAATTATCTTTTATAGTACAAAGTAAAATAAATTAAGAGTTAATTCAGTGTGCTACGATTTTATAAACATACAAGTATTTATAGGCACTAGAATAATAAATTATTGCTAAATTATTTGTCGTTTAATCGATAGCCCCTAATCGCGTTGCCCCTAGACCACGAGAAATTCAAATTCGTGATGGAGCCAATATAATATGCATATATATATATATATATATATATTTATTTGGTTTACAATTGCTATTTATATTTTAGAATGCATTGAACTCCATAATGAGATCGTGTTATGAGCGATTCATTCGGTCTAACAGAGCAGAGATCACTTTGCAGCTTAGAATATTTTCATTTCTCAATGTTCGAATTACATATTTCAAGAACTATTTCCTCTTTTGCCAAGGACCAACTTCAGCAATATTCTCTAGCTTAACGGATTTCTTGCGAGAACTAAAGAAATATGAGGAGCAAAGTTATAAGTAAAAATATAAAATTGTTTAAGGGGTGCTATGATACTCGATTTAATTATAAATATATATTATATATGGTGTCACAAGAGGAGATAATTTTCCAATGTTCTCATAAACTTTAATTGCACATTCTCTAAATACGCATGTTCGATAATTATGTATGTTTTCAGGAGGGCGGTTTTATATACGATTTGCTTGAAACATACATATATGTATATATATCTGCTTGACCGTCATTTGGCCGATTACATATCATATTTGTCTTTGTATATATACATATATATATCCAAATTAATTATTATTTTATCCTCAACTGTAAGATGATAATGATTTAAGAATTCGCGCAATGTCTTCGATGCATAATTGTAAATTATAATACAGTCTTCGATGCATACATTGCAATACAGTTCCAATAATAATTATAAATAGTTTGTATTAGTACGTATGATACGTAATCATACAAAATTCGTAGCTTATTTAAATCAAGATTATTCAACACAGAAACAACATGTTTTTAATTTTTGAAGTTACATTTTTATGTTGTATTAAATTGTAGATATAATAGTATTGAAAAACATTCATAATTTTTAATGCTTTGTTCGGCATTAAAAAAGTTGGATAACATTTACTGTGATTGTCAAACGAAATAGACGTAAAACTAATGTTCTATTTTTAATTCTTTATTTCATAAATTTCATTTAAAAAATTAGGAATTTTGAAAATTTTTATTGTGCTAAAAATATTTAATAAAGCATAATAATATTTTTAATTATGTATAAAATTATATTCCATTATAAAATTATTTTCCATTATCTAAGTATTAAATTTGTAATTTTATCCGATAAAATCACAATGAAATAAAGTATTATTTCAAATAATTTATCCTTTATAATATAGGAAGTAGTGTACATCTATATATCATATATTGCTTTCAATAGACAAACTCTACTTATTCTATTTTACGAAGCAATTGTGCATAAAAATGTACTTTTTGTCACAGTATATGTCGATAATTTCACATCTGTAGCAATATTATTAAAAAGATGATAATTATTTATTCTGCCATTTTGAAACATTCCTAACAGAACAATGACTGTAATATACATTCACTACTCAGTGAGAAATGACAATAGAATCGACGTCGAATCGATGTCAATTCGATGTTGACTTGATGATTTCGACGTCGATTCCATTGTCATTTCTCACTGGGTATAATTTTTTACCTACCTCGAGATCCGTTAAGCCGAAAAATTTTTGAGCAAATTTATTTTTTTTCTTTACATGTTAGTCAAAACATTTAAATATAATGCACCATTTTTTGTTATAAAAGTTATAACAACATAATATTCTTATTACACTCAAATATCATATACCACATATAAGAATTGGTCTTAGTAAACATTAATCTTACTACGGTTTCTTTGAAAATCTCATATCGTCAATAAAATTACCGAATTTGTTTTTAACGCAATTTTCTGTATTCGTACAAATTCGTTAAATAGGATGTAAAAGGTATATTAATTCGTTCGTATGGCACAAATAGAGTATATGCGAATGATCGATGGGAACGACTGATACAAATTGAAAACTATACGTAACGCCACGTCCCACTATTCGCAATTTTTTTCACAATCAATTTTTTGTAAATCGATTTGAATCAATAATGTCGCGAAATATATTTGCTAAATTACACTTCATGTATCTTTTGCATGTTCTTGCATAACACATCGTTTTAACTTTCTTTGGCTTTCCAATATCAAATCTCTTAGCAATTAAGTCACAAAATAATTTTTCACTTAAATCAAATGTGTAAAGTCAACTTGTAAAAAAAAACTGTATTCAATTTACTTAACATAAACCAGCGACTAATTTATATATAAACACAATCTTTTAAAATATATAACACTAAGTAGCTCCGTAAGGCTGGGTCCACAACCTTGCTTTAAGGGACCCTAAGCCGTAAAGCCGTAAGAAATTGACCAAAATCACAGAGAATTATTTTTCTCGCATTCAAATATGATTGGTCAATTTCTTACGGCTTACGGCCTCTTAAAGTAAGGTTGTGGACCCAGCCTAATTAGATCTTGAATCTCTAAAATATATTTTTATCACTAATTGCATTTTTTTTCGAGCTTTTTTGCATTTGCGTTCACTTTTATTCAAGAAAGAAAAATTATATCTTTTTTCATCTATATACTAATTCGTAAACCGTTTTTCAGCACGATTCCGTATACTCCATAGCACATATCATGTCATATACACAGTCTTACTAACGCGCAATATTTCACTTAAAGCATAAAATGCTTACATTACGTAATCGATATTATATCTCGATGATATCATATGCTCGATAATATACAAAAAATCATTTAATAATTTATATCTAATAATTCGACCAGTTTCTAATTTTATTTGCGTTTTTTAATTCATCGTAAATCGATGAACTTGTATTAAAAACAAAAGAGATGGAAAAATTTGTTTGATCTATCTTTCGATGAATTAATCTATAATGCATAATAAAAAATGAGTCTCTAAAAATAACCTGTTTGTAAACCATGAAAGTTCACACATAATTCTTCAACATCTAATTTTATCGACTTTTTGGCAACTCCACAGCAACATGGGTCATGCCTAAAAATATAAAAATTCGTACTTTTGTATATTTTTTATTAAAAAATTTTTGAGAAATAGAAGATTCAATAAATAAGAAAAGCTTAATATAAACTGTCCTTTATTAAAAATTAATCTAGTTTGAACAGAAAATTTATTAATATAAAAATAAATTTTTTTTTAATAATTAATAAAACTTTAACAAATAATAGAGATAAAGAGATTCAATTTAAAATTTATTTAACAAAATTACAAGAATTAATGAAAAAATTAATAGAAATTGAATACAACTCTTATGTAAATAATTAATTGGATTATATTTATTATACATTTTTTCATTTTTTCAGACATGCTATATAATATAAACAATTTACCTTCACAATAATTCTGGAAAAAAACACGATAAATAATTATCTCCTCATTGCACAACGCAATTTTTATTTCGTTGAGCTAGTCCAGCACGAGATAAATCACGCTCTATTTCGTCATCATCTTCAATGCTAAAAATTAAACGGGAAAGAAATATTTAATAATTTTAGACCAATAATAGCGCGCAACACATCTGTATATTTATTGTACACTTACGCTCTCTCTTGTGTGTCAAGATGATGCACCAATTCATCTCTTTTGTTTACAATAGATACTAATTCCTCCAACAATAAATTTTCACGCATTTTTTGCTCTGGTGTCTTTTGCCAATCTTCCACTGCAAGGATGCTTCTTAATTCGTGATTCAAGAGCTGAAATCTTCGCTCTAAATCGTCTTCTTTTTCCCTAAAAATAAAAAGTTCCATTTATTTATTGAATTGAGATTATTGTAATATCATCCTATCCAATTTTTAATAAAAATTTTAAAAAACACGCCTGAATCAATGAATTCACTTACAGTATGTTTAGTTGCATTTGTCTTCTTAAGAGAGCATTTTTTTTGTTAACAAGAGTGAACCACAGAGACATCAGTCTTTCCGTTTCGTCTTCGTTATCACTTTCCATGGCTGCTCTCAATTGCTTTTCAAGTTTGCCAGCTTGTATGTCAATCTGATTCTGCTCTCTTTCAAGTGCTTCAAGCTCATTTTGAATATACGATGTCATGTCTTTACCCAACTAGAAGTTGGAATTATAATTAAAAATTAAAAAAAAATTTTTAACGTAATTCATTGGCTCATTGCCCTGTTTCTCTATATTAGTTGTTAAAAACATATTGAGCCTTATTACAAACATTTTAAAAATAATTTATTAATAAAACGCTGCTACATAATTTCTTATTAATAATGCAAGTTAATATACCCCGCGAAGTGTGTACGAAGTTCTATCGGGACTTCCTTTATCGGGTGAGATTCTTTCAATAATCTTGGAGAAAGAATACAAAGGAGAGCCAGTTTTCTTTTCTCCATCTATTACACTTGAATTTCCCAGTATATTTCCATTGTACTCAGACTAAAACAAGTCATTTAAAATTTATTGCTTTGTTATACATATAATTGTGTAAAAAAGCAGATGATATCGCAGTACCTTTATACTGATTCGATCATTAGGTGTCGATGGCGTAATGCTGCGTCTAGGACTATTGTTCTGATCGTCTATCGACCGTCTATCACTATTGTTATCATCATTCAACTGACTTGGAGTCACAGCAACGCCCATTTTAACTTCCGCAATCAAACGTCTCGCCCTTTCTCGCAACTGCTGTTGTCTTTCGTCATCATTCTGTGTCTACAAAATATGTAACATACCTGTAGTACGCTCATTCCTTGAGAAACACTTGATTAATTAAATAATGTAAGTAAAAATGTAGAAACCTCAACGGGACTAATCGCAGCAGAAACAAATCCGGATGACTTTGTTTGATTTCTGGCCTGTTCTAAGAGTTGCCTCGCTCGCTCTCGCAATTCATCGTGCCGACTAACTAACGGCTAATACAAAAAAAAAGATAAGAAACGTGAAATAGTGCGGCAATCAAGTATTCATAAAATTTTCGTTTATTTTAAATAACTTGAGTTTTGTTGCTACTGGGGTTTTGACATGATATAACATTAAAAGCGATATAATATTAATAGCAAAGATATTGTTAATTACATGTGAACGTTGTTCTCCATACGGCGGCGATGCACCTTGACATTCGAAACTACCTCGACTTCCTCTATCGTCAGAGTTTACCGAGTCCTACAAAAGATCGTCCTCAATACGTTTGCATAGCCTTGTTACATCACAGAATTGTTATATCATAGCATTGTTGCGAAGCTTCTTCATAAATATATGATTCAGAACAATATTTTCGCGATAAAAAAATGTCATGGTAAAAATAAATAAATACAGATTATTAAACCAACAATTACGTCAAATTTGTTAAATTTACAAGTTATTTGTAATTAAATATTATGGCATTGCATATATAATAATTTTTATATTATTCCTAGAAACGCATTACATTAAAAAAAAAGTGTGAAATCCGCGAAAAAAAGAAACTAATTATTACTGAAATGAATTATGGCTTTTTCTGATATTGTTATTGGACATTCTATTATAGTGCAAGGTATTATAGAATTTTGATTCTCAATATATTGATAATTTAAAAAATTACAAAATTATGAATATATTAAATTTAATTGAAAAGTTAAATTAAATGTACGTTAAAGAAATTTTAAGGCAAAACTTATATAGTACAGCCCGTATAAGTCTACATTTCGTGCATTGCAGAATGTTATGCGCGAATTCTCATGCATATTTATGTTACATGCAATTATATATGTATATGTGTGTATTATACACGATTGAGAAGTAATGAAAAATTTTATCACATAGGGATAGAACGGACTAAACTGAGAAGAAAAGTCCTCTGCCATTTTACAATTTTCGCAATAGTTAACGAGATACTAATTTATAAAAATATCCTAATAATAAAAATAATAATGGACAATGTCCATTGCCGACGGTGCCTCGTTATTGTCAAAAATTGTAAAATGGTAGAGGACTTTTCTTCTCAGTTTAGTCCATTCTACCCCTGTGCGACAAATTTTTTTTTAATTACTACTCAAGCACCCTGTATAGGCGTAATTCCTGCTGTCACAAAGCGCAATTTACAATCTGTTCGATAAACAAAGAAGTAAAAGAACAGAGATCTTGAGACAATGCATTTTGATATAATTCGCCGATGGAAAAAAAACAACAGAAAGAGAATGTAACAGTGCGCGGCGTTATAGGTTGGTTATAGGTTTATTGTTAATGCAGCGAGAGGTATAACAAAAGGGGAATACATAAAAAGCGACAGTCTGCGCAATCTCGTATATACTGACATCACGGATCGGACTTTGCGATTTGGTAAGCGAGATCGATTGCGACCATTTATCGTCGATTATCTGTATGTTCTCCTCTTCATCGTCGGAGCCGAACGGATCGGTTAATTGCCGGCGTGTCATAAGTATCGGACGTTGCTGCGCTTGTTGCACTCTCGGCGGAGACTTGCTCTGCGGTAAATTGGTATTTTATTTCACAGCGATAAAAATTCACGCGCGAATTCCATCGGATACTTATTATATCGGCGACGTTTCTCTAAACAGTCTAAGACAATTCTCGGGGAATAATCGCAACGTCAAAATTGACTCGAACACAGTCCGTGTATTTTCTGCGTACCTTCTCTCTCGATGAGTACTTTTCTTTGGTCGGCGATAACACCTTGCCCAAAATGCTCTTTGAGCTGGCTAATATAATGTCCTTGACCTCCTTCACACTGGATGGCGATTTATCTTTGTTACACTGATCGTGATCCTGATTGTCCGTGTTCAGGCTCAAGTGCAGTTTATTTTTTAATGAATCGATGCAAACGTCATCCTTCTTGTTATCGAATGGATTCGACCTACGAGAGTGAATCACCATTTCTATAATCTCGCTTTAGATGAATCGCTGTAGAAATGTATTCTGGATTTGATAGGATTACAAAATGTCATTCAGAATATATTTACCGTCTGTTACACTCCGCTTTATTGTTTTTCTGCTCAATCTGTTCTTTTTTCCGTAAATTAATAATCTCTTGGCCGAACAGTTGAACACTCACGTCAGTGTTGTTGTCTGTATTAAATCTGCCGATCATGTAGGAGGATTCATCCGCAGTTTTACCTATTTGATGTACCTGGATTTATGTAAAACGGTAATATATTATTAACTGTATGCTACTGTTATGCAAAAAGAAAAATGACCACAATAATCGGATGAAGCTGTTGCGTGAAAAAATTCCGTCGGAATACCTCTAATTCGTGGCCGGTAAAATGCGCTCTCAATTGATACAAATATGTCATCACAGCTAATTTATCAGGTACCGTCAATATATCCATGTCAGCCGGTTCAATAACTCTGGGTATGCCCAGAATTTCACCCGCGTCGAACGCTTTCTTACAGTTGCCTTTTACATCATGCGGCAATAGGAAATCATAGTCTCTGTAAGTTTTTATTTCGGATATTATCTAATTTGATCAGGAAACTCGCGATTGAATTTCTGTTTTGTATTATGTCTATGCAGCTATAAATACACAAATGCGTCGACTTTTCCATTATCAAAAATAATCATCGGTGTTGGCACGAGTTGATTTGACGCAAGACAATGACGATTTCAAAGTGTTTATTAATGGAATACACGAATAATATAACTGGCATAGCGCCAAGAATGTCTATTGACATTTTATCCCCAGAAAAGGGTAGCGCGAAGAATGAAACGCTTTAATATATCATACATATACAACATTCGATCAACCTTATAACAGCACCTACATTAGATCAGGTCTGAAATGATGAATAACTGCACAAAACGCCATTCCGTTTCTCCAAGATGTCGTCAGATTGGTGACTTTAACACCGGGATAATCCTTCGTAATTTCTTTGCACCATTCTAATAAATCTTGGCCGGGAGTGATCTCTTTCAATCTCGGAACATTTGCGTCATTCTTTTTAAGATCCAATGGTTGCAGCGGCAATCTCAATGTGCTGTGTTCAATGTTTTTGCTACAAAGATATTGAATTCAAAATTATTACATAGAATAGTAATCGTAACAAAAGTAATAATTCTTTTGTACCTTATAAATAATAATGTTAAAATATAATAACTTTTGATATAGTAAACTATTTGTTAAAAACAACATTTAAAATTATTGTACCAATTACGTCATTTTAATAATGTATTTTACACACGTACACTATTTTGTAAAATATAATACTGTAATTGTACGTACTCATTTTCAACAGCAACATTGTCTTTTACCGGTGATTTATCTTTTAAACAGTCTCCAATTCCCGTTAGACTAATGTCGCGTACAAAGTGCTCGCCATCATTTACAGGAGTTGTATCATCCTTTGACAAACTTGCCACTATCGCATACGTTATATATTTCATTAGTAAATTCAATTTCATAAATTATAATATAATAAATTAATAAAAGCAACATCAATTACATATTTTATATTTGATGCATAAATTTATGTGACACAGTTCTGATAAAAAGCAAGGATCAACACTTACCACTTATAGGAGTACTGGGTAATTCACTTTCAGTAAGACTGCTCGTCATTAGATCAAGTTGAGTGGAGATATCTAAAAACTCGTCCAAATTTTTTAGCGATACTTCTTCAACGTCTTCAGGTATATCCTCATTATCAAAATCATCTAATGGCGCAATGTCACTGTTATTATTAACTGACATTAAACTAGCCATACTTTGCATATCTTCATCCCTAGAAAAATTAAGGTAATTATTAAATAAGTATTTATCGAAAAATCCACTTATAAATATAGCACATTTCAATAACAAATATTTTCGGATTAAAATAGATTCAGCATGTTGTCCCTAAAATACATTACTTCATGTTTATCCTATTTAAAGTACATTTAACTACATAAAGAACAAATCTTTCTACCCAGCTTATGAAATTAATTAGCAGTACGTCGATGAAATTAAACTACACACTTACGTTGCCTTGCCTTCTCGCAGAAAGACGCATGATAAAGTACATTCTAGAGTAGCGCTAACAATTTTTTTAGAAGTTGGTTTCAAGTCTAATTTGAGTTGTTGCTGACTAGATTCTAAAGTTGCATATTTTTTCATATTTATATTGGTGGCAGCTACATGACGTCTCTTTCCCGTCGACGATACCTGTGCTCAAGAGGAATACAATATACCATTGTGCTATGTCCTTCAGCGAGCGCATCAGTATGCTGTACTCACATCTTCGATAACAAATGTCCAATCTTTGTCTTCCAGCTCGTACGTCCGTGGATCCTTAAACAGTGTCACGGACACCGTATGATTGTCAGGGACCGCCCAACTAATAATACCTTTCAAAGGATCACTCAAACACGGTTCCCAATCTAAGGGTTCTGAACTGACTCTTCTACTACGTCTCGTCCAAACAACGCTCAGTTTGTTTGGCCTCCTAGAAATTATTTTTGTAAGTTATTTATTCACTAGAACACATACACATGCTAATATAATATTTCTATAAAATGACGACTTTAATTTTAAAAATTACACTTATTTCATATACATTTCTTATTTTCAAAATGTATATACATATAATTAAAAGATATCAAATAAGATGAAAATATTCAAGGACTCTTAATATAACAATAATTAATACAAATCGAAAGGGTGATGTAAGAGTCAAAAATAAAATTACATTTAAAAATAATATTACAATGTCAACACATTTAATTTTAAATTTGAAAAACAATGGAATATAATTACAAAAATTACTTAAAACTAAAATATGTTGACATTGTAATATTAGTTTTAAATGTATTATTTTAAATTTTACTTTTGACACTCCTACATCGCCCTTTCGATTTGTATTAATTATTTAAAAGATATTCATTATAAATTGTGTGCCAAAGACATAAACACATTTTCTAAAACACTCAAGCGGGACAGTGATTTACATTTGCATATGTATCACTTAATTCTTTTTATTCCCATCACTTTCTCGTGACGACACAACTGCTTTTGTTTTCAGGAGCAGACGATAAATTATAAGTACACAGACTTTTGTATAAACGAAGAGACATTGGCGTGCCAGTTCCTGTTTTGAACGACACGACAGGCAGCAGAAAGCGGCGGCGAAAGGAAGACGCTAGCTCCCGCTCGGCCAGGGAAAGAATCGGCGTCACTCACCACTTCGTCGTCGTCTCCAACGTGACCTCGTGGTAAGAGACGGTGAATTGAAACTTGGCCGCTCTCTTGTTCACTCGCTGCAGGCGTTTCCAGACGGAACTCATTTCTGCAGGCTACGCGCTGCCGCTGCTTTCAGCACGATACAACGAAACCCCGGAAATTAATATCGTCCGCGAACGAATCCTACCACCAGTTTTCACTGCTGACGCGCGAACGAGGCACGCTTTGTCATTTCAGCGAGCCGCACTGAGCCGCACGCTCACGATCGGATCTTGGACTAAGGTTAGTCGCGGCGAGGTTCACGGAAGGTGAACGATCACCGCTTCCTAGAAACCGACGACGTTCTCGACGCGCACCCTCGGCGGGACTACGATCATATGTTCAGCGGACGAATGGACGGACAGACGAACGGACGGATGAGAGCCTTTCAGACCTTGTTGCTCTCTCAGTTCACGCCACACAGCCACACACACTCTCAAACCCATTCTACAATCGCGTAAATGTAGTTGTAAGTGGCTGTAGTTGGTAAAGCGGGGAGCACAGACTTTTGCATAACGCATAAAGCATGTGGATGCATAAGGAATTTCATTGGTCCATTTTCTTATGCATGAGTCAATGGACCAATCAAATTCTTTATGTATATGGTTTATGCGTTATGCAAAAGTCTGTGCTCCCCGCAACGCATAAAGCACGTGCATAAGGAATTTCATTGGCCCATTTCCTTATGCATGAGTCAATGGACCAATCAAATTCTTTACGTATATGGTTTATGCGTTATGCAAAAGTCTGTGCTCCCCGCTTAAGAATTGACTAATCGCAGTCGAACATTTTCTTCGTATTTGGCTGTGATTGGTTAATTCTTAAGCCCAAGACACAATAGGTGCATCCAGAAGCATGACCGCTTATGCCTAGTTCACACTACGCGCGATGAGCGATGCGCGACGAGCGATAACCAATAAGAACTCTGCTTTACATCGTCGTGTGAGCTAAAGCAAAGCTTTTATTGGATATCGCTCATTGTTCATCGCCCATCGCATCCAGTGTGAATTAGGCATTACTAAGCGCTCAATGAGCTTTTTTATCTGATTGGCATATTCCATTAGGTTTAAAAATATAAACCAAACAGGTACAAGAGCTCACTGAGCGCTCAATGAGCGGTCGTGCTTCTGGATGCACCTAGAGACCTAGAAAACAGAGATGCGTCATTGATGGGTATAGCTTGATTGGCTGTCTAAGGGTCTGCGCACAATAGGAGAAATATTAGGAACAGATATTAAATATAAGAATTTTAACCTATCAGAATTGTGTACTGTGGAATGTGCGCTTTCTGACAGGTTAAAATTCTTATATTTAATATCTGTTCCTAATATTTCTCCTATTGTGCGTAGACCCTAAATCATGTGATCAGAGAGCCATTTTAATTCACTATTGCATCTAATAGATATAGTTTTATAACGTATGTACATATATATATATAGAGAAAAATTTAGACAATACAATGTCGAAGTGCAATGAACAACTATTATTATGGTGTATTCTTATAAGTAAATATTATAAGTATTCTTATTTGTGTGAATATTTAATATCGGACTTAACCTAACCTAATCTAATCTTTCTACCTTTTGCATCAACTGTCATCAGCTTATTGGTCAAGAGCACTTATATTTAATTAAAATGGCGATGGTTACCTAACCCAACCGACGCAATGTCGCATCTCTGTTTTCTAGGCCTCTAGATGCACCCAATACGAGGGAATAGCGATAGCGATAAGTTTCAACTTATCAGAAATCGAATACACCGGAATACACATTTTTGATAGGTTGAAACTTATCGTTATCACTATTCCCTCGCAATGTGTCTTGGACTTTACAACTATTATGCCTGGATGCATCAGGTCTTAATCCCAAGATCCTAAAATTCAACCAATAAAGCTGCTAGTTCTAAAGGTCATCACACGTATGTACAAAAATTTTAGTAGTAATCGTAAGGTCTTAAGCAAATCGACCAATCACAATCAAAGATTACGATCTCACATTTTAATACGCTAAACTGTGATTGGCCGATTTGCTCAAGACCTTACGATACTACTAAAATTTTTGTACGTGTGATGGCCTTAACTGAAATTTGAACTCTATTGGCTGAATTTTAGGATTAAGACCTTAAGATCGAAGCATAAACCAGGCATTATGCTTAAGGCTGCTTTTACATGCAGCGTAACTTGCGTAAGCGCAACTTTCGTCAACCAATCTGATTGTCTCAATTAGAATATGGCGTAGGAGCTGATACAATTTGATACAGTTTAATTGGTTGACGCAAGTTACGCTTACGCAAGTTACGCTGCATGTAAAAGCAGCCTAAAGGTACTTTTTCATGCGCAGCACGCTGCAGCAGCAATTCGTTACTATTGGTTAAGAATTTTATGTAAGCTAGACGACGCACTTCCGGCGCAAAATACATTTTGCTGCAGTTCGTTGAAGTTGAACCGAACGAACAGCAAACAGCAAGCGGCAAAATCGAGAAAGCGTACAATATGTCCGTCGTTTCATTATGAAAATATTATTTATTGCAATAAATATTAGGAAAATAAACGAAAAATGGCTTCGGATAAGGTACGGATACATGTTCGTAAATTAGATCATTTTATACTTTATCACAAATTTGAAAAAGTAAAGTGTAAAGTATAAAATGATCTAATTTACAAACATTCGTACCTTATCCGAAGCCATTCTTCGTTTATTTTCCTAATATTTATTGCAATAAATAATATTTTCATAATGAAACGACGGACATATTGTACGCTTTCTCGATTTTGCCGCTTGCTGCTTGCTGTTCGTTCGGTTCAACTTCAACGAACTGCGGCAAAATGTATTTTGTGCCGGAAGTGCGTCATCTAGCTTACATAAAATTCTTAACCAATAGTAACGAATTGCTGCTGCAGCGTGCTGCGCATGAAAAAGCACCTTAAAGCGGGGAGCACAGACTTTTGCATAACGCATAAAGCATGTGCATAAGGAATTTCATTGGTCCATTTTCTTATGCATGAGTCAATGGACCAATCAAATTCTTTATGTATATGGTTTATGCGTTATGCAAAAGTCTGTGCTCCCCGCTTAAGGCCGTAAGCCTATCGCACATGAAAAGGTACCTTTTCACGAGCTGCTGAAACTGGCCGTTTCAGCGACAAAAAAGGTCACATGATAAAAATCGTCAATTTTTATCACGTGACCTTTTTTGTCGCTGGAACGGCCAGTTTCAACACAGTATGAGCCCCAACACACACTTTTGCATAACGCATACTTCCTGATAACGCATAAAGCATGTGCATAAGGAATTTCATTGGCCCATTTTCTTATGCATGAGTCAATGGACCAATCAAATTCTTTATGTATATGGTTTATTGCGGCAAAAGTCTGTGCTCCCCGCTTAATAATAAACGGAATAATCCAGGGTTTTCCGCGGAAATTATGTTCCATGTAATATTAGGAGATCAAAACAAACGGAACAAAACGCGCGGAAATGCGAAAATTTAGTAAAATCTAGATAATTTTGTCTTCCACTTTTCCGCGTTTCCGCGCTCCATGTAATCGCACATTCTAGAGATAAAATATTCTTCCTGGATCCATCGCGCGCATTTATCATGAGGCAGGTTACGGAAAATGGTCCTCTTGAGGAGCTCCTGTATTAAATGTTCCCTGTTCCCATGAGTTGGTCTCGTTTTAAGTATGGGACGCTCCCAGAATCGGTGAAACCTTCGATTTTCTTTTTCCATACGTTTTATTCTATGTATCATGCCAATTATTTTCGATCGCAAACGCTGTCGATAGGCCTCCATGACTTTAGGTTGTAAACGAACGTGCGGATCCTCGGCGGTCTCGATCCTTGTCCACAGTTTCAACTGATCGGTCGCCACGTTCTTTGACCATCAAAAACAAAGAATGTGCATTATTGATAACGGTAGTATTGGAATAAAAGTCATTCGAGTTAGAAAATAAAACAACAAATTTATTAAAAATATATAATATTAAAGTCAGACTGTACAATGTGGATCCAATAGACCATTCGCGTATCACGCTTCCTAATTATCTTACGCTTCAGATTGCACCAAAGTCGTCCGTTGAACACCAATATCGCGATCGCTCGACTTACTTCGCTATCGTATAACACTTTCGTATCGCTTTCGAAGAACAGCTAATACTTCTTAACCCCAGATTTACAATAGAGTTTTTTAAGCCATAAGAAATGAACGAATGATAGTCGATTATTCTCGATAATTCCATGTTTGCTTATGACAATCACATTTATATACTATCAACAATAGGCGAATTTTGGCGTGCCTCTGGTATAGCAACCAAAAGTAACTGCGACTAAGGTTATCTTCGTTTTTAGGGATCAGAAGACAAAGATAAAGCCACAACCACGGTTGCTTTTGGTTGCTATACCAGAGGCACGCCAAAATTCGCCTAATTATGCACATATCTTATGCTTATTGTCTACCAGATTACAAGCCAATCGCACGCTAGATACTCGCTCTGTGGCACAGTCATCATTTTCATGGGACGCCATGAAAATGATGACTGTGGCTGTCAACTAACTGACTCGCTCTTCCGCGAGCGTCTTCTAAATTGAAATTTATTGATTCGTACAAAATTTCATCAAAATCGCAATTACGGTTTAAGAACCGGTTACCAAAAATATCATTTTTATGGGAACTCGCAATCAAATTGACCCGCGCTTTAGCAAGCATTAATCTTAATGGATATCCATAGGATATGTCAAGTTCGAACAAAATCGCATTGACGGTTTAAGAACTGTTCTCAAAAAACATAGTTTTTATGGGAACCCGCAGTCTAAATGACTCGCGCTTAAGCGAGCATTTATCTAATTGAATATCCACAAGATATTATGTGTTTCATAGAAATCGGCTGATGAATTTAAGATCCATCCATAAAAAACATCATTTTTATGGGTACCCGTAATCCCTTTGACCCGCGCGTGAGCTGGCGTTAATCTAATTGGAAATCCATAGGATATTTTATGTTTCATCAAAATGGTATGGGAGATTAAAGATCGCCATACAAAACAAAATAATTTTAACGGATCCTGTTGCTAGTGATTTAATAACGTATCATGCTACTCTACGCGATGGCCTAAACAAAATGTCGCGGTTCTACCGCTTTAAAGTAAACAAATGCTTGGACTAACCGCCCCTCTACTTTACCGTCTGTAGGTAAACGTAAAATTATATGATTAATCGACGGTATCTAGTTTCTATAACTAATAAGACATAAACTATAGTTGCTTCCCATTTACTCCGATTTCTCAGATAATTCTCACTTGTGACGTCATAACTCAGTTGAATGCGCGTTCCTCTTGTATTCTGAGAAGTGAGATTCAACTGAGTTTTTACTGGTTTTTATCTGCAAACTGCACAAGATCGAGACCGTGTGCTTTATTGAGTCTCGTAGACTCACTTTAAAAGTGAGATTGTAAACCTGTGCTGTTATTTTTTTAATTTTTACCAAAATAAGCGAGTAGTGACGCCATTAATCTGACAAGTGAGTATTTCATACTCAGCTCACATCAGACTCAGTTTCACTTGTGTGTAAATGGAAAACAACTAATAATACGTTATTTACAGAACGCAAGAAACAAGTAGTGGTCCGTGACCATTTGATAAAGGAAACTAATCATTAATGAATGCGCGTCTGCGCCTTCGGCCAATATGCAGCCGGTGCCAAAGACATAGAGAATGGACTGCGCGATCCCGTATCTATGTAGTATCAAAATGTGTCGACGAAAATGAGAGAGAGGGTCCGTGGAAGACGGCCATCTCTATCTTTTTCCATTCCATGGTGTAATGGAAGAGAGAATGAGAGGGAGATGGCCATCTTCCACGGTCCCTCTCTCTCATCTTTGTTGACCATTTTGACACACGGATCGCGCAGTCCATTCTCTATGTCTTTGACCGGTACTAAACGAAGCCTCAACTACGGCCGGGTCAGGGGTATGTCGAGGGACGGTTGAGCGACACTTGCGTGCCGGTCGCCCTAAACCTGTCTATTTCCCCGAAACAGCCAGGTTTAATCATTCTCGACATCCCTCTGACCTACGCTTATCATACTTCGCTTTCCTTGATGACAAAGTCGTTCGCCCCAGCCTCCGCTTGGGTTGCTGGCGTCGTCGCGCTGCTGTCCGCCTCTTCTTTTTGTTTTTGGGCCTCTTCGTTTCTGCCGAAAGCTCCTCGTCGGAAGAGCTCATGATGATCTGCCCCCACAGCGGGTGTTGAAAGGCCTCCGTGAACGATTGTCCTGGCTCGCCGGCTAACCACTTCAAGTAGTTTTCCATACTCGCCCGCTTCTCCATTCGGGCTTGGGTTAGGTCCTCCGTCTTCTCCGGATAATAGGTTATCGCAAATCGACCACCTCCGGTTCCCTTTCTGGTTGCCCTTGGTTGTCCGCTGGATCCGGTGCCTGCTCGTCCGCCCGAACTGGTGACTGATCGAGGGGATACATGTCTCCCCCCCACCGACGCCGGGAATATTTCCTCGGCCTCTGTGGTTTTTTCATAGACCGACTTGGTCCGCAAGTCAGAGGCCGTGCGGCGCACTGTGCCATTCGTGTACACGTAACTTAATTCGTATACGTTCGCCGCTGATGCCTCCGTCTGATATTGCCGGATGCTAAAAGTGACTTCAATATCCGCCCTCACCTCACCGTTCGGACCAAGTATCTGGACTTTGTCCGTCGTGCGGCGTGTGTTGGTGAATTGGTCCGCTTCGTCCATCGCCAGCATCAACTCCCTCTCCGAGGGTGATACCTCTGGAGCCTCCACCTCGTCAGGATCGGGCGGGTTGCGCTCCTCCAACATCTTCAAGATCGCCTCCGCTTTTAGCAGGCGCCTCCATCTATCGGCATACCGCTGCGTCCGTTGGATACAGAGCCGTAGCCTCCGGGCCGTCTCGCGTTCTCTCTCCCTCAATTTGCGCTGCATCGCGGCTTCGCTTTGATTGTTTGCTCGTAGCTCCGTTAATACGATGTACACCTTTCGATTCCTTTAGACAGAGCAAACTGACTCCCAGTGCTGCCGCAGGTCGAAAAATAAATTCACTAAATGGGAGCCTGAAAAGTTACTAAAATGTCTGAAAAATCACCAAATGAAACGATCAAAAAAAAGGTTTTTACAGACTTGCAAATCGTATCGGAAATGTGCCACGTCTCAAATAATTTATGAAAACCACGTTTGCCATATATATTCAAATATATTTATGCTCGCATAAATTTCGAAATATTTGTAGTATTAAATTTAATATATTTTTCAGGATGAATCCCTTAATATATCGTACAAACGTGCGGTAAAATAATAAAATAATAAAATAATTGGAAAAAAATAAAATAAAAATAAAAAAATTAATAATTATTATTATTTATTATTATTAATTATTTATTTTTTTTATAAAAAGTTTAGATATATTTCACATATGCATATGAAACAATTGTATTTTACGCTTTTGACTTAATTTTCATACAGAATTAGGGTTGATTTATACTGGCCGTAATTTGTTAACTTATGCCGTAATCTGTAAAAATTGACCAATCACAGTCGAATGAGAGGGGAATAATCGATTATAATTGGTCAATTTTTACAGATTACGGCATAAATTAACAGATTACGGCCAGTATAATCCAACCTTAACTCTTGAGGGTTTCTAATTGCTACTATATACTATTGTTTTAAAAGTTAAGTTGTCGCTCAAAATTCGACGCTGTAAACCCTTTTCATGGATTTCAATTAACGCTGGCAACAATTGTGGTCACGTGATCCTTTTGACGCTGAAAATAAGCGTCGAGCGTCAGCATGAAAAGGCACCTTTAAAGGTACCTTTTCATGCTGTCGCTCATCGCTCGTTTTGAGTAGAGAGCCTATAATCAGAGTGGCGACATAACCCGTGTTTTAGCGAAATTCTGCGAGAGAGAAAGAGATATAGGCTGCGTTCCGTTTCTCACATATGCGCGCCATTTATATAGGGAGCGTCACGTATACTATAGGGGAATAGCTAAAACATGGCGGACCAATCACAAGTGATACCCGTATGGCGCCACTCTGATTATAGGCTCTCTAGTTTTGAGCGATAAAGAAGTCACCTGACTGGATTGTCGCTAGCGACTAGCTTTAAACATGAAAAGGATTTTCCAGCGACGCGATTTAAATATAGTAGCGTCAGATGAGGAATTCTATGAGTTGCACCAAAATAAATATAATCGAACAATGTCACAATCAGAAAAATGTTATAATTGGATAATAACGGAGTGTGTAAAAATTATAAATAATTATAATATCAGAGAAAGGAGAAGAAGATTAGCGATATCGGCAGCTATTTTTGATTTAGTAAAAAAAGGCATCGACCTTATACTAAAAAACCGTTTTGGATTAATCCATTGTTTCAAATGAGATGCGAACATGGATTTCATAATGTAATTTTATGTTCTTATATATATTTTTTATTTTATTTGTTTTTTTTTTAATAATATATTTTATAAATAATAGACATTTATATAACCATTAAGAGCTTTAAAAACTTCTTCTCACAAAGCTCTTGTAATTCTGCAATTCCTTTGAATGAAAGGTAATCTAAAATTCCAATTAGTGGTTCTCTGCATTGGACTTCTAATATTAGCATCTCCTCCTTCTCAGGTGGCAGTTTTTCCTTTGCACTCTTTTGATTGGAAGTTATTATTAATGGATCGAATTTCTCTGAAACAAAAAATGAAATGTATACAAACATAATATGAATAACTTAATTCTCATGTAATTAAAAATATCTATAATAAGAAGAGCTAACGAGACAAATTGTTTAAAGTATATTATTCAAGGACAGTAAATAACTATAAATATACTGTTATTGACATTGATGACTTTATATTATAAGAACAAAAAAAAACTATAAGAACAAATTATAATTAGATAATTTAATTTATACATATAAAAATTGTAAAATAAATCAATTTTTTCTCATTTAATGTTTTAAAACTTCAAGAATTTATTATACTTATCTGATCTTGATTATCATTATGAAAAGGTACAGATACTATTGTTTCAGCGCCCTGTATCAAAAGTTTCTTCTAACAATAGTTTTTCCTCTGAAAATATTATTAAACAACAGATTTAATAATTTTTATAATTAACTAAAGTAAAATATATATAATATACAGGGGTTGGACAAAATAATATGAACACCATGCAATATAGTACAGTTTGTTGCATGTTGGCAACACTGCTTCCGTGTAAATAGTTCGACGCGTATGTAATGCACAGTTTACGTGGCAGGTCTTGTAGGTTATATTTCAATGTATTAGACGCTTTGTTCTGCGACGGTTATAACAAGCGATCGGTGAAATGTGTGATCTCTCAGACTTCGAAAGAGGACAAATCGTTGGTGCTCGGTTAGCGGGAGCGTCTGTGACGAAAACGGCTGAACTGTTTAACGTCTCACGAGCGACAGTATCCACGGTAATGACAGCATACACAAAACATGGTAAAACATCATCGGCGAAGAGGAATAGTGGACGAAACCCAAAGTTAACTGACAGAGACCGACGAACATTAAAAAGGATTGTGGCCAGACAACATAAAACTACCGCGGCAAAAGTGACAGCAGAACTCAACGCTCACCTGAGTAATACTGTTTCGACAAAAACAGTACGGCGGGAGCTCCACAAAGCTAACATTCATGGAAGGGCTGCAATTGCAAAACCCCTTATAACGGAAGCCAACGCTAAGCTGCGAAATCATCAAACATCTTCCCTGGCCAGCACAATCACCAGACCTCAACATAATTGAACCGTTGTGGGGAGTTTTAGAGCAGAGAATAAGGAGCAGATTTCCATCTCCAACATCATTGAAGCAATTGGCGGATGTTGTGGTAGAAGAATGGGACAACATTCCGTTAGAAACTATTCAGACACTCTACGAGTCTATTCCGCGAAGAATTGCAGCTGTTCTACGAGCAAATGGTGGCCCAACACCTTATTAATAAATAAATATTGTGTATATGTCAGGTGTTCATATTATTTTGTCCAACCCCTGTATATATATAAACTACCTAATACAGGGTAAAAGTACAAATTATCATCTGTAATAAAATGAATATCCTTGAAGACACTCATGTGTGGGTACTTCGTTCTCATTACATATGAGGCGTTTTTTCGTTATGCAACCAGAAGCAGTCGCGACTTAAGGCTATCTCTGTCTTCTGATCACTGAAAACAAAGATAGCCTTAATCGCGGTCGTTTTTGGTTGGATAACGAAAAAACGCCTATGGTTACACATATAATCCACATTTGATCACGAGACTACAAAAAATATTTTCGAAAATATCTTATACAACAATATTATTTATTTTACAATTTATTTTAACAATTTATTTATTTCGATGCTTTTTGCGTACGTTACATAAAACATTCTTGACATAACTTATATGATTAAAAATAACAGATTTATATATACATGTAAAACAAGACATAATGTTAAAGATATAATAATAATATAATAATATAATATAATAATAATAATATGGCTTATTGTAGAAGGCCCATAAGACATTACTTAAGACAGTCTTCAAATAAGAACTGACTATGAATACCGGCCTGAGTGTCGGCACCTTTGATGTAGTAGGTTCCAGGTCACGTGGTATACCACCATATTGTTAAATGTATCGGCGCTGCGATTAAAACGTGCACGGAAATATAACACAAGAACAAGAACCTTCTCATCCCTTTTCATGTCTTCTCATTACTTCTTATTTCTTTTATTTTGTAATATACATGCAATATCGGGTGTTAGATTATTTGTGTCTTCATATGTACGTATAAATATAATTAAAAAAATATTTTAATAAATATGCAACATTCAATTTGAGTGATAAATCTGAAGAAAATACATAAATATCAGGTAGGCATTTTAATGATGATTATATCACTCTTTTCTAGTAAAATAACGATCAATTTATTATTATTATTAATTTCAAGAAACGAAAGTCACACGAAGAACATGGGGGTGCTTTCCAGCTACAACACAAGTAGACCCAGTGTAACATAGTGAATCATTACATCCAACAATAAGGATATTGTTTACCTATGTTAAACAAGGATGAAACGATTCTCTGTGTTAAGGTGCTTTTTCATGCGCAGCACGCTGCAGCAGCAATTCGTTACTATTGGTTAAGAATTTTATGTAAGCTAGATGACGCACTTCCGGCGCAAAATACATTTTGCCGCAGTTCGTTGAAGTTGAACCGAACGAACAGCAAGCAGCAAGCGGCAAAATCGAGGCAATATTATTTATTGCAATAAATATTAGGAAAATAAACGAAGAATGGCTTCGGATAAGGTACGAATGTTTGTAAATTAGATTATTTTATACTTTACACTTTACTTTTTCAAATTTGTGGTAAAGTATAAAATGATCTAATTTACAAACATGTATCCGTACCTTATCCGAAGCCATTTTTCGTTTATTTTCCTAATATTTATTGCAATAAATAATATTTTCATAATGAAACGACGGACATATTGTACGCTTTCTCGATTTTGCCGCTTGCTGCTTGCTGTTCGTTCGGTTCAACTTCAACGAACTGCGGCAAAATGTATTTTGCGCCGGAAGTGCGTCATCTAGCTTACATAAAATTCTTAACCAATAGTAACGAATTGCTGCTGCAGCGTGCTGCGCATGAAAAAGCACCTTTACACAGTTGCTGGATTCACACTACATCCGATTTTCGTCGTACGATGACTCTGCAACCAATCAGGAAACAAAATTTTGCTTCGTCTCGATGATACGATTTTTCTGATTGGTTAGAGAGTCGTCGTACGACGAAAATCGGATGCAGTATGAATCCAGCAAGTGTCTGATTCCGTCCTTGCTGGAAAGCACCCCGTCATGAAACTGTAAATTGAGGTTACCTGTAATGTGTGTACTCTGGACGCATCCATATTGCTAAATGTACAAATTCACGCATGCGTACTGAAATTTGGTCAAGGTCAAACCGGCTACGTGGTTATATTGTGCTTGTAGTTGGAAAAATCGAACTACATTTCACGTCGCTAGCGACTTACATGACGTCATCGCGTCGCAGAAAACGAGCGTCGAGCGACATCGTGAAAATGTATGTATGTACTACCTTTATGCAAAAGTGTGTGCTGCGGCTTTTACGAAAGGTGTGTGCGCATAACGTGAAGAATCCATTTTACCTAGGCGCGCGTCAGAACTTTTGAAAGTCACGTGATATGTTTTAAAGTCATATATGTCGAAGACGATTCTTTAAATCTTTTTTTCTTGTGCTCGTTAAGAAACTTCGCGGCATCCTCGAATACATTCGAGGACCCGGGCCAATTATATCTAGAAATAGAAGAAGAAGAATTCTTGAATTCAGCTTTCTCGAGTTCAAATTTATGGACAATCGTACGCGCCTGATTTCCATGCTGAAAATTTCGCGCAGCCGAAATTAGGTAGTTTGCTAGAAAAACGTGAGAGGAAGGAGTGGGGTGAAGCGAGGAAGTAAAAGAAAGAAAAAGAGGCTCGTCTCTTATATTTCGAAATATAATTGGCATACTAAAAATCAATAATATTTCGAATTTAAGCAAACTGACAATCTATACATCATAAGTACGTCGAATTATATAAATATTTATATATTTATATATATACATTTTCAGAATGCACTGTTGAGGAAGTGCCAAAATAAAACGTCCAATAGAAGAATAGGAAAAGGAGAAGGAAGTGGAAGGAAGTCCTCGTGATTATTGCGATTCGACAGTCATCGGCGACGGTTGTATTAATTCGCAAAACCGATTCTCGATTGCCCGTGCGGCATCTAGAGATTCTGGAACGCAGTTGCGCTGCTCATTCGCTCATTGTCGACGTAGCCCGGTGGATGGTGCCTCGAGTAAAGGAGAGTAGCACTCTAGCACTTGCGGGAAGGTTCCAGTCGTTCCTCGTGGCCAATTCCGTCCAAGTCATTGTTGCGGACTGTTCTTCGTAACTGCTTCGAGACACGACGGTGAGCGTGCTGCACGCGGTATTGTGGTCCAGCTCGAACAGCTACGTTATCATTACCATCCGGAGCAAGCCGGCGAGACATTCGAGTCAGAGGTAAATCTGCTAAATGGCACGACGCAGGCAAGCGAAACAGGCGGCGACGGAAAGTGTCGTAACCGCCGCTGATGGCAACGTGACTCCGCCGAAGAGGAGGAGAGTAGCCGCAAAATCACCGACTGCGGACGAATCGAAGCAGATTAAGGGTAGAAGCCGGCAAGCGAAGGCGGATGAGCAGAACAACGAGGTGGCTAGCAAGTCGGCGGGGAAGTCGCGCAGTAGGCAGAGAAATGTCACTGATGCTATTGCCACCACGGCCGCTGCGAAAACCAGTACGAAGAGTAAATCTAAAAAGCAAATCGATAAGGAGCCGGAAAAAACGACGACAGAGAATGACAATAAGGAGGTGGCTGAGAAAAGAACTCGTGGCAGCAAAGCTGCGGCTGCGGTGAAAAAGGCGGGAAAAAAAGTGACTGTGACGAAATCGAAGGCTAAGGTACCAGCTGCCAGGAAGCAGACTAGGACAAAGGATGCGGGAAACAGCGCTGAAGATTTGGAAGGGAAAAATACTGATAACAAGAACAGATCTATTAAGAGGCCTCGTCAACGTCCTGTAAAGACGGTAGAAGAAAATAATGTGTCAGTACAGCCCACTACAAAGGTACCTAGGAAACGTAGGAATGTGGAGGACACAAATAAAGCTATTTCGGAGGCACAGACTACTGTGGAGGAAGGAGAGGAGGAGAAGGACGAAGCGAAGACCAGTAAGAAACTTCGCGACAGACAAAGAAAAATAGAAACTGTTGCATGTAAGTTCTTTTTGAAAAGTTTATTTTTTCTTATTATGGATTGTTACTGCTAAAATGCTATAATAAAGATTAGCAGAGAGCAAAAATAGAAGGGTTCTCATTTAAAGAAAATTCTAACAAAGTTTTAATAAATTCTAACAATATTCCAGTAGAATTTCTCAAGAAATCTGCAGCTTATAAGACATTCAGTTCTTACAAGACATAATTTTAATATATTTGCAATAAATACAAGTGAATAATAAATGAGCATAAAATTGATTAAACTTATATATTGAAGTTTTTATTAATATTTATTGAGCCAAAGATTTTCTTGGCTAAATCTAGAATTGTTAACATTCTATATTATTTGCATTATCTATTATGTAAAAGTTGTTATTTAAGTAGTATTGTTTTGTACACAACTTTTTGTTATTTTTAGCCATTGTGACCTCTAAAGAAAGATCTAGAAAGAATCCTGTAGGAGAAATTGTTAAATCACCACCAAAGAAAACAGAAAAGAAGAAACCAAATAGCAAGGCACAAAATGCAGCAATACTGGTAGATAATCCAAAAACAAAAAATGTGAAAAATACAAAAAAAGAGACTATAAAAAAAGCTGCTTCTAAAAAAAAACTTAATGCTGTAGTAGAAGAGACCAGTGACGATCACGTAGGAGAATTGAATGAGGTAGAAGCAGCAACGTCTGAAGACTATGTCAAAGAAAATGGAGAAGTACATATGGCAGAGCCTAAACAAAAGAAAAGAAATGTGGGGAAAGCAACTGCGACAGTGAACGGAAAGCAAAACGTCAATGAAGCCAAAGGAAAACAGAAAAAAGGACAAGTTACTGTATCTGTTGATGAAAAAGCAATACAGGCAGAGAATGAGGCTATTAAAATGAATGTAACATTTGAAACTGATGAAAATGATATGATTGTTTCCTCAAGTCAAGATGACAACATTTTAGAGAACAAAGAAGAAAATGACAGTAAAGCAAATTCAATAAAAGGAGACGCTATCACAGATATATCAAATAATGAAAGGTCAGCAAGTTTTGTATGCCTTTAAAAAATACAAAACTATTAAAAAATTGAATGGTAAGCCAAGAATTATTGGAACAATATTTTATATTTGACTATTAGAGACGCACATGAAGAACCTCGATTATATCGAGAGAATAAACGAAGGGAGGGGTACAAATCCGATACTTTAATATATTTACTGCAACATTTGCAGAGTAAATAGGGTTGGATCTTAGGTCTCCTTAACTCTTCACTGTAGTTACGACTTGATTTCAGTATCGGATTTTATCAATCCTAGGAATCCTTAATGTTCTAATAAAGTTTTTTTTCAAGAAAGATGAGCAAAGGAATATTATAAATATATACACTATATCAAAAGTTTCGCACCATCGTTTGTATTGTTGTATAAGAGTGTGATGAAAATGTTACCGGATAATATTTCTGACAAAATGTATTTTTTTAAAGATATCTTATTGAGATTGTGTAATATTGAATTTTCAGCTGTGTGTCAATAATATGTAGTGCCATAGGAAAGTTTGAGAGGATTTGTGCGAAATTTTTTATTCCCCTACTTGGGCAACACTGCTAAAATATTTATAAGAAATAACATTATTATATAAATATGTATATAATAATGATAATAATAATAATAATAATAATAATACATTAATATTATTATAATATTGTCATGGAGCAGAAATTTGAATATCTTGGATAAAAATGCAGGGAATAAACATTTTTTTATTGTTGCCCATATAGGAGTTAAGTATGTCACCTATTTTTCTAAAGAGATAATGGATAATAATTGTACACACACATATTATATACATATTATTTCCGTTCTCTAGTCTAGTAGTTTTATTTGGAACATTTATTCCTAATAATAACGATGTAGTTAACCATAATCGCTTTTAAGATAATTTTGAGTTTGCAGCTTCAGAGTTTTACGAAACAAGGAAGCGCTTTTGACGTTAAACTATATATTCTCTCTCTTTTTTTATTGTGATTAGACTATAATTAATACTTAAATTTAACGGTCATTGGATGTTGTGTGTTCAAGTTGGCAAAGCGGCTACGCTCTCCCTGAACAAATATTGTTAACTATAATAATATATTGTTGAATACTTAAACAAAGTAATATAAATTATGGTTTGAATCGCAATAAATTATAAGCTAGAAAGAAACAGTACATTTCCTTTAACAAACTTTTATTCTGATATATTATTTTATACTTGGCTTTACTTTGCTGGCTTGAATGCTTGAATTCATCTATTGTTATAATAATTAATCAGAAGGTTTGTATTTTTAAAGAGAATGATTGTACATAATTCCAGATAAATTCTGATGATCGTTTGCATTTTGTATCATTAGGTATTACAACCTTACAAGCATTCTGTTTAACGATAACCATGCGTTAATTTGTAAGATGTTAATATGCGATGTATGTGTGTTTGTTCTGTAATATTAACATTCTTTATATCGTATCTGCCACTGTAAACCGTTTCTTTTCTCTTGACAGAATAAATAAATTTTATGTTATATTTTTTATAATCCTGATATATTCATGATTGTTACTATTTTATAATAAATGGTAAAAGTATACATCTTTAATTTTCATATTTTGCCGCTTAATTTGCAACTTTCTTGTTAATAAATCGGTTACATAAACCGACTTAATATTCCTATAATAAGAGTTAGGACCAAAGAGAAACCTGAAAGTGGAGTAGTGGACATTTCGGCGATCCCGGTCTTGTACCACACTTCGTAAAGTAATGTCCACGTTTTTATTTAATGACGAATAAATCAACTTTGATTATTCGTCTTTGTCTAATTCACACAATACTTAGTACGGAAAAGAACCGTAAGAAAACGTGGACATTACCCTACGAAGTTTAGAAAAAAAGTCGGGATGTCCAAGGGTGGCGACTCGTCAATTCGCCATTTGTGAAGTTGAACAACTTGATTTTAGGAAGTAGGGGGGGGGAGGAGAGTAAAAAAGTTTCCAGAATTCATTTAATCTCCATATTAAAATCTCTTTACAATCGTAAAAAATGATGACCGATAAAATTATAAATATTTTATAAATATTCATAGTGTTTAACTCTACTTAAATTAACTTAAAAAACAAAACTCAATGAAAAAAGTTTAATAAATTTAATTTTGTACTGTAGAGCAAACATTGAACTCCGAATTTTATTTTTTACATTGAACTTATCCATAAGTGCGTCAATATCTAAAATTTCAGCAATCTCGAAGTAGCTTGCTGCATCGTAGAACGCAAATGTTTTTCATCTCATTACAGAAAAAGAATTCTGCACAACGTCATCGGTATTGTTAAATAGTATTTGAATTAGTTTCTATACTCCAAAACCAATTACGGAATTCTTTAATTAAACATTTTTTCGATAATTGTCATCGTGAACTAGCGGCAGCCAATGAGAGCCGCGCTTTCTTTCAGGATTGTCCTGCCATTGACTGTCGCTAGTTAACGATAGCGACAATCATCGATAAAACGTTTAGAGAATCCCGCAACTGCTATCGGCTGTCGCTAATTAACGATAGCTACAATCATCGATAAGACATTTAGAAAATTCCACTACAAGTCCCTCACGATCTTATCTTAACGAAGAATTGTAATAACGTGAAAATTCCAAAAAAAATTAATTATTTTTAGTTTAACGCTTTGTTATTTTCAAAAAATTTTGACGTGTGGAATACTCCACACACCCCACGATAGTCACCGCCAATGGTCGTGTTCAGCGGACTCAACAGTTGAGTGAGCGCTCGTTATTATTGGTGTATTCTTTTAGATCATCCAATCAGAATTTTTGATCTAGAAGAACGCACCAATAATAGCGAGCGCTCACTCAACTGTTGAATCCGCTGAACGCGCCGAATTTGACGAGGTATGCATGGAATTTTATAGATAGAAAATTGTATGGAGTGCCCCAGACCGACCCTACTGATGTCACCGGCCCTGAGGATGTCCACTCTCAAGGTTTCTCTGCTATGGCAATCCACCACTTTAAAATGTCGTTTTTATATCTTTGTACATTAATAAAATTAATAAATAGCTCATATCGTTGTCTATAAATTATTATTATTAGGGACGAATTGCAAGTAAAAAGAAGCGTTTGGGAAAAAAGTTTTTAAAAATTGTTTTAATGTTGAACGGTTGGCATTACCGGAATTACATCAGAAATACACGTTGCAAACTGTCATTCGTTTATACGAAAATTACGATTGTTTTAACACATCATCAAACGCAAGATTAGAAGATGTACATTACACGTGTCGCGTGCTGTGGTGCTAAAAATTTAAATATATTATTATAAAAGTAATATATAACTAAACAATTATTGTAACCTGTTCAATTCTTAACGCACAAGGTAAGATATTCTATTTGGAATTATTTGTGTGTGAAAAGTCGCACAGTGAGCATGTTTATTTCTTGTGAAGAATTTCATATGACTGGAAATTTACGTTTACAGATGAAGGCTTTACTATTATTTCTGGGTCTGTTTTGTATAAATGTAATAGTGGAGCCCCAAGAGGTTGATCTAAAGCATTTGAAATGTTTAGGTAAAAAATCAATGTTCATATCTATGATATAATTCTATTTTAATATAATATTTTAATATAATAATCATAAATTATAACAATAATAACTTTTCTTCTTACAGTTTGTAGAGCAGCTATGAATGAATTGGAGACTGTTGTTCTCAATGCTAATCCAAATAAATTAGTTGACGTAGGTAATTTTAGAATGGATGCTGATGGAAATACTATACGTAAAAAGGTAAGAAGATGAAAGAAGTACATATCAAGGAAAGACAAATTATTAATGTTAACTTTATTAAGAATATTTTTGCTGCTTTTATACACTTGTAAATCTATTCCCTAGTTTTGTATGTTTAATTTTCGTACATAACACAGTTTTTCTCTTGATACTTTTCTCTTGGAGAATTATATTGTATAAGTTCTCAGTATAGAATTTGATATTTGTTACTTTTAGGTGCCGTTAGGTAGATCGGAAATACATATTTCGATTTTGCTGGACAATATCTGTGAAAAACTGTCAGATTACGTGAGGGCAACGAGAAAGTCCGATAATCAGTTAATAATCTTTAATCTTATGTCTCCATCTGGTGGTATGAATCCTATTATGAGCGAAGTAGACATAATTCAAGATGGTGATTTAAATAAGAGCCTCGAGCATTATGTGAGTGCTGTTTGTTACGTTTTATGTTTGCTGAAAGTATCTTCTTTGTTATTAATTTAGGTTAATTGTTTTCAGTGCAGCGCTATAGTGAACGAATTTGAAGACGATATTGTATCATTATATGTTGACGGCATATACAATAAGAAAAAAGAACTGTGCACAAAGATCTCAAATATTTGCAATGAAAATTATGTCGACGAGGAAGATGACGATTATAGTGATAATGAAATTGATAACGATAATTATGATTCAGACTTTGACATGGACAGAGATGAATTATAAATGCATTTGAAATAATTTTTGCAGAAATATTATTTATATGCAGAGAAGCAGAAATAATTGAAATAAATATTATATAAATATATTAAATATCTGGTGGTTTTTTATTTTGTAAAAAATTCTATTAATACATCTTTTAAATCTCGCATTCATTATACGATACAATTAATTATTCAATATTAATTACACTTTAGCTTAAATATATCAATTAAATGTTGTGTATGTGTGTGCGTGTGCGTGTGTGTTTCATTTTAATCGCCCCAGGCAAATATTTCAAAAAATGTGGAGAATACGAAAAAATGTTTCAAATAAAAGTTTTGAGGGGGACATAAGGCATTGCCAATAATTTGACCTTGAATAATTGTATGAAGATCATATAAAGGTCACTTTTAATTTATTAAATGGAACCTCTCCCATTTTATTTTCTTATCGATTACCTCAAGAGCTTTCCAAACACTATAATAAAATTTTTTTTCATTAAACACTTTCCGAGTAAAGCCCATGACACATAGAAAAACGTAAGGCCGTAAAACGTAATCAGTAAGCGAATTGGCCAATCACAGTAGGGACCGTAAAGGTGCTTTTTCATGCGCAGCACGCTGCAGCAGCAATTCGTTACTATTGGTTAAGAATTTTATGTAAGCTAGATGACGCACTTCCGGCGCAAAATACATTTTGCCGCAGTTCGTTGAAGTTGAACCGAACGAACAGCAAGC
>NW_017280297.1:193395-200130 GCF_001594065.2 Cyphomyrmex costatus
ACACCTGCAGCATTTAGTGCTTTAAGCCTGCTCTTACATTTTAAGAGAAGGTAGACTAGAGAACTTGGAAATTGATGAAATTACGAGATTTTGAACAAAAAATTTGCAGAAAACTTATTTTCTTGCCAAAATCATAAATAATTCATAAAAGTATAATAATATTATAATTCATATTATTATAATAATAATAATAATTTTAGCGTGTATTTCATCTTTCATACATATATTATGAATTTGTAAAACATACAATACAATTAATACATGTACAATAATTTTTACTAATCAACTTCTCCAAGAGCACTTATCAAATTTTCAATAAAAACAGAACAATTAACAATTAACAATAATTAACAATAACCACAAAACAATAACAATAACGATAAAATGCTATTAACAGCTTATCAACTAATGGCTAATGTAAATAATTAATATTTCCTACTAATCCGGATTCGCGGCAATTTGACAGCTACACTGAAAATGACTGAAATCGCGCTCGCTGCCATCTTCAATTTCAGTGACCAAAGTGAGGCGTTGATTGGCTGGCGCTATTTGCCACAGCGCATCCACGGGACTGGGTCACCTTGTTTCCTTACACCATGTGTTATACAACCTTTCATGTTGCATTCTATTTTATTATTATATTAAAATTCAAATAAAACTCGGACGGTAATGCCGCTGTCAAAATATTAAAATTCCAGATACATATTCGGACAAGTACTATCTTTAAGCGAGTCTTTTCACAATCTGGCAAGACATAAAAACTTGTGACAGATGTTCTATAATTTTATGCGTACACGTCGTAAGATGTTCGATCATTCGTTAATATCTAACGATTTCTCAAAAATCTTACGGCTAGTAAGAAGCAATCTGTAAAGATATCGCATCAAGTTATAAACGTTTGTGTAAGTTCTTACAAGTATTACGAACCTTATAATTATGCTCAGAATTTAGGCATAAAAAAAAACTAACGCCTCTTATGAAATTTTCAAGATTAATGGCATAAATAAATCACAAGTAGACATATATAAAATAATGTAATCTTTTTATTGGTGGCGGTGGGTTTCAAAAAATCGTATTATATATATAACAGAGCACGCAGATTTCACAACATAATAAGTGTCAAACTGTACATAAAACATGATTCATATTAAGTCCTTTATACGTTCTGCATCTTTGACGGAGTATATAATTATATTCCTGGATATTTATCACGTGAAGTGTATCAGTTATTGTATTATTAATAGAGCTAACCAAAGTTAATATTATTAAATTAATATTAATCCAAGGCTAGATGCATTATTGAATCTACATGTGATATGACTCTTATGTAGGTCATTAAAAAAATATCCATTATAATCCTAATTGTTGATAATTTACATTATCATATATTTAATATTCTTAAACTAATTTCACAATGGCTCGAGACAGACAAGACTTCTGATGTTTGTGCATGTGTCCTGATAAACGATGTTAGCTGCTGACGGCACAACTGTCTTTTGTATAATCATTTATACAATTACGTGTAATGCGTGATCCATTCAAATTCGCGTCATATAAACCTGAAAAACATCACTATCTGCCTTCGTGAAAAATTCTAAAATTGCTTCTTTCTTAAATCCGTAACAGATGTACAAATTCTATGTAAAAAATTGTTATTTCACGCGAAAATTACAGATCATAATATACACAATTCATCTTATGCAACATCAATATTAAGAGATAAAAATTATTCAAATGGATACAATATGTATCCATTTACACGCACGCGGACTCACCTTTCTACACGTAATGTGCGTAACTTAAATGAGAAGCAAAAATAATGCTGGCAGGATTCGCAAAAAGAAAAGGAGGAAGAGAAAGGAAAAAAAGAAGAGAAGAAAATAATAAAGATACCTTGGGTCTGTTTTTTGTTCCTCCACTGTCTGAACTAGTGCACACGGTGCAATAAGTTAAAGTGAAACAAATGTATATTTGTTTCACTTCTACGTATTGCACCGTGTGTACTAGTTCATACATTGGCTGCGTTCAGCAGAAAAAGCAGATTTGCAACTGTTGTAAAATTCTTGAATATGATTGACTTATACATTTAGATGTAATAAGGAAGTAAGGGCAGCAATGGCTACGTTCAGCAAGTTTAATTTATTTCGAACATGTTGCGACAACCGTTGAGTGAGCGGTTACCAATTGCTGAACGATTCTATTCTCTAAGTCACGTGAAGTTATGTTTCTTACACGTCTCAACGTGTTGAGCTCAGGTAGCGGTCTTAAAATATGATGGAAAAAATGGCGTCCGCTCAGTAAACACGTTGTGTATCGGGCACTGACAACAGCGCGTTCAGCAGCTTTTTAATGAACCGTTGTGCAACCGTTGCGCTTGCTGAACGTAGCCAATCATATTAAAGAATTTTACAACAGTTGCAAAGCTGCTTTCTCTGCTGAACGCAGCCATTCATTATACCTGTACAACAACACGATTATATATAGATTCATGCGGTTATTAAAAATTACAATGTAATGTAATAATTAAGTTCTAATAAATATGTACAGTACAAACATGTTCGATTTTACCTTAGTTTCATAAAAATAAGACATACAATACAATTTTTACATGATACAAAAAGAATATGTAGTTAAACATGAGTTTAACTATAATTCAAGAGCTCAATAGACAACCTTTTCATATATGTATAAAAGTATCACATCAAAGTATACTTTCAATATGTACAGGTTATATTTTGTGAAATGATTCCATCACGTACAGATTATAATAAAACTGGAGTTGCAATTCAACTTATACATACTAGTTTTTAGAATAATCCATACTCAATTGCTCTTAATGCAAAAATCTTGAATCTCGATGATACTAAAATTGTATATATGTCTTATCTATCTATGTACAATGTACATACATGAATAATTATCGTAACATTAATCCAAATTTGAGAAAACTATGATATATTTAACATCTTTCTTAACGTCTTTTAAGGTAGTTCTTCACGGACTCCCTAGTCAACTGAATGCTGAGAATAAAAATTGTGAAATTCTCAATCGAATTGTATATATGGCGTTCATTAAATATATTTAATAAATTTTAAGGTCTTTGTTGATAATATTTGCATTGAAATAATAAAGTTTTAATAATATTAATATTGTCTATACGTAGCGATGAACCACGTAGTGACATGAAAGAGGTTATGAATCGTACATTTTTGCTGTTTCTACAATAAATATCTCGAAAATTTGTTCGGCTACCTCCCACTTTTATTTGGACCGTTAAAAAGTACGAATCTTTAACTTTCATCTATTACTTTCTCATTATCAACTGCAGTTTTTTACTATACTAATTTGTAAATAATAGTGCTCGGAACTGTACGATACCCTATGTCTCCGTGTATAAGAAGACAATTTCAACGAATTTTTTCTCAAAAATGAGTTCGGCAATCGGGGTTTAAAAAAATTGTAGCATATAGTTCGAGATCCAGAGAACCTCATATATTTTTCTTATTTTTTTCTGCAGTAATTCATTTTTGTGAAGAACTACCTTAAAAGTACTTTCGGCTTGATATTAATAAGTGTCGAAAGAGTAAGACAGTTTACCTTCATTGTGTGACCCCCGACCACCATGTATAAATTCAATTTGGTCAGATTAATCGGCCTACTTGGTATTCCATAATACGATGACAGTTTGTTCTGTACTTCCTTCTTTTCAAATTCCGTGTTTGTACTGTACTTGTCAGATAGCTTAAAATAAACTTGGCGGATATCTTGAAGTGGACTTGCGTGCGACAGCTTTGAATATATATCAATCCGGTCTCGCGCAAGAGGTAGCCGATTTGGTAGTAGATTTTCTCGTAACAGTCCGACGACCACTCCCTTTCAACGTCGAAGTGAAACATTTTTGATCATTTTCCTTATCCATCAGGTTCGGTCTGCTTGACATGCTTCGATTTCCTGGTCACTTTTATTTTAGCCGGCTTTGTCACAATTTCTGCATCGCTCTTGCATTTACCTAGAGATATCTTTGAATTTGCAGATTCCTGAAGTTGAAGATCAGATTCCGCGCAACTAGCATTTTCGATCTTTAAAAACGGGTATTCTTGTTCTGTAATATTCATTAATGTATAGATCAGGGAATGGAAGTAACTCGTTACTTGTAACGAAGTTACAGTTACAAGTTACTTTTTTGGTAACTTTACTGGTAACTGCGTTACTTTCTTTTTTTGGTAACTGTAACGGTAACGAGTTACATTTTTTGGGTAACGGTAACGAAATTTACAGTTACTTTTGTCGTTACTTTGCACACGATTGAACACGGTTCGATTGGATACATGCTATTTATAGCGCTTATCAATAAGACTTGAAAGCCCTTAGACATTCGGCCGTTATGATTCAGTAATTATTTTACACTTCTATCTTCTATGTAATACATAGGACATACAAATATTTCAGTTTGCTGCATATTTTACAGGTTTTAGAATTACAAAATTGTGTTTAAAAAAAATTAAAAAATAAATTAAATAATAGTAAAATGAGTAGGGCTATGAACCCAAAAGCGAAACAGTTTAAAAGACGATGACAATAAGTGTCGAAACGTCGTTTGTTTTTATCTTGTTTTATCTATGTATTGTTCTAATATATATTTATACATTTAATTACATTGTCATCGTCGTTCTTATCGGAAATAAACTGTTTCATTTTTGGCTCGTAACCCTTCTCATTTTACTATTATTTAATTTATTATTTGAGCCATTCTACATTGTTTTTTTTTTTTTTTAATAAAACTATATATTTGTCAGTATTACATATAAAAAAAAAAAATGCAAAAATACATTTTTAAATTGATTTTAAAAAAGTAACGGAAAAGTAACGAAAAGTTATTTTTCAAGTAACGGTAACTGTAACGAGTTACTTTTAAAAAGCGATAACTGTAACTGTAACTAGTTACATTTTTTACTCGGTAACGAGTAACTGTAACTAGTTATTTTTAAAAAGTAACTTTCCATTCCCTGGTATAGATAGACATATATCCCTGTCGAATACGTTAATCAGTGAATTAATTAATAGTAGTTATAACTGTTCGGATCAATAACCTGCATTAAATTCTTGCAAATCTTGATTATCCAAAACCTGCATCGGCATAGACAACATATCGCCGCTGAGTCGCTTAAATCTGAGAAAATTCTTGGGCTGACTGGCATTCTTACTCGATATCGATGACACGTTCTTTTCCGAACACTTAGCATTTTGTTTTTCAAGCAAACGCTGGACACTAGCGATCGGTACGACGCCCGGTGGTTTTGAAAACCGCGACATGGGTTCAGTATTGATCTCTACCTTAATATTCTCAATATCGATCGTTGGCTCGAGTGGTACTGATTCCAATGGTTTCACATTCTTAGATGTTTCTCTATTACTCGAGATAGAAATGTCCGATATTACACTCTTCTCATTTGTGAGTGACGATTTCCCATCTTGCTTCTCCGGTCGAAGAGAAATGTCCACCGCCGCAGCTAACTCGGACACGTCTATGCCAAAACTCTTATGAGACAAGCAGTCAAACATTTTCTTTGTAAGATCCACCTTCTCCGCAACCACTCGTGGTTTCTTAATGTGTCGTAGAACGCGTTTAGATCTGCAAATTGTACTAGAGTTTGCTACCAATTTGTTCGTTTCAGCAAGACATTCATCATCCGAGATATCCATTATCATCACTCGTCTCTTTTTCTTAACATGAGACTTTTCCGCTTCGACCGTTTTATCCTTGTCCGAACTACTGCTACTATTACTTTCGAATTCAATGATGTTTTTAACCTTAAGCACTTCCCTGAAAAACTGTTTAAATTCCGCTTTGAATAGTTCCTTGCCCTCATCGGAAACAAACCACTCCTCGATTAGCGCTCCAATCAATTTCTCTGTCACCGCTTCCTCACCTTTCGACGATTTCCCATCTTGCTTCTCCGGTCGAAGAGAAATGTCCACCGCCGCAGCTAACTCGGACACGTCTATGCCAAAACTCTTATGAGACAAGCAGTCAAACATTTTCTTTGTAAGATCCACCTTCTCCGCAACCACTCGTGGTTTCTTAATGTGTCGTAGAACGCGTTTAGATCTGCAAATTGTATCAGAGTTTGCTACCAATTTGTTCGTTTCAGCAAGACATTCATCATCCGAGCTAGCCATTATCATCACTCGTCTCTTTTTCTTAACATGAGACTTTTCTGCTTCGACCGTTTCATCCTTGTCCGAACTACTGCTACTATTACTTTCGAATTCAATGATGTTTTCAACCTTAAACACTTCCCTGAAAACCTGTTTAAATTCCGCTTTGAATAGTTTATTGCCCTCATCGGAATCAAGCCACTCCTCGATTAGCGCTCCAATCAATTTCTCTGTCACCGCTTCCTCACCTTTCGACGATTTGTGCACTTTCGTCTTTCTCTCTTTCGCGATGGACATAGAATTACTCATTGCCGAGTTTGCTTCGCCAATCCTCGTCTCGTTTTTGTCAGACTTTTCAAGAGATGACGAAAGACTCCTCCTCTCCATTACAATATTATCTTGTTGGACTGAATTTTCCGTTGCGTGATTATCGTCGCTACTAGTACTCACATCGGTATTCTCAACGTCTTTGCTCTTACTCTTGGGATACAATTCGTTGTTCTTAAAAAAAAGAAATTGAAATTGAATTATAAACAGCTCAAATAAATTAACAAATTAAAATTAACAATAAACCTC
>NW_017280298.1:0-1717 GCF_001594065.2 Cyphomyrmex costatus
CGAATGTCATTCGCGAACGCGCACTCCCGAGTCCCGAGCCGCCGAAATAAACAACGCGAAAGAAAGTAAAACAGGATATTTATTATAAGAACTGGGAACACAGATATGTGTGTGTGTGTGTGTGTGTGTGTGTGTGTGTGATATAATAGGTAAAAGTATTTATCTACTATTAGGACCTACTTATTAGGAGACTTCCCCAATAACCTTGATCTTGAGAATCGAATTCTAATTCCGTAATCCGTTGATATATTTCGAGAATTGACTCTTTGATGCTGCGGGTAAAAAATGAAATACACCCTGCTGATGAAATGTAGCCCGGCTCGGTGCGGCGAGATATGTGAGAGCCAAGCACTGGCACGCTTTCCTTCTTGTCTTTCCAATGCATTACCGGCCGCGGCGCGCACAGTGGTCCGGATCGGGTTGATATGCGCGCATGGGACTAAATATCGCTCGCGCACGTGGGTGAAAATGTCACAATAACCCGATATTTCGCCAAGATATTTCTTAACGTAAATTTCAATTTTTCAAATTCCCTCCGAACTTCTTATCGAAAGTAAGAAACTTTTGTATAAAAACTGTCTTGTAAAATTAACTGCTTTATCTAATAGGCGCGTGAAGCGCGAGATTCGAACTCTGATTTACTACGCTGAAAGTTGCAAAAGGTTGCAGTTCAATTTTGCGGGGATTAATTGTTCAAATTTCATATTACAATATAAAAATTATTCTATCGTAACCCATCGTGAACTTAAAAAGTTACATCATTTAAAAAAATGTAAATTAGCATAACAAAATGTTTTACATTAAATATTTTATATTTACACTTATATAATAAAAATAATGAATTATTTTTGCATAAAAATAAAATACTTACTTTGTTTATTCTGACACATTTATTCATTGCGACCATTACCTGTTTGGTTTCCTTCGTTTGCGGGATAATGGCCTAGTTTACACCCTACGTTTAGGCCGCTACCTATACTCTAAATCTAACCTAAACACGACAGGTCGCGACGGTGTAAATAGCTGTAACCTCGCTTAGGTGAGGGATCTTTTTCAAGATCCCTGACCTCTCTTAGGCCGCACGACCTATCTAGCTTTAACGCATGTAAACGCAAGCAGACGGCCTAAAGGCGTAAAGTGTACTAATAGATGGCTCTATCGTGAGCCCAATTAGCATACCATATTTAAGAAACATTTTTTAAATGTTTATTCAGTGTTTTTACAATTATTTTACATTAAATAAATATTTAAAAAATATTTTTTAAATATGGTATGCTGATTGGGAGACTAAATGCGACCTACATTAGGCCCAAAAATATTATAGGTCTATGTACGCGCTATGCACGTTTTCATTTTTGTATTTTCGCTCGCTTTGCTACGCTCCCTCCTTCTGAAAAGGGCGCTACCTGCGTTCCCCTTCTCCTCAGCGTTCGCTCATCAGCGTTCGTTTCTGCGTTCGTTTCTGCGTTCGTTTGCGTTCGTTCGTTTCCGTATCTGTTCGTGCGCCACTACCGTTTCTTCTTTTTTGTTCTTTCGTTCAAGCATGCAGCAGCATGATTTTTCTTTTACGCTTATTCATAATCGTTTTTAAGTTTTCGTCAAGATCACAGCACACAGTGCATTTTTGTTGTAAGCTAACCAAATATAGCAAGATCAATCAATTTTACGTGTTGTTTATTTGTCAACACTGGTCCTTCGAGCATCGTTACAAGTTGCA
>NW_017280298.1:2507-8730 GCF_001594065.2 Cyphomyrmex costatus
CTATATATATATCCGTATTATAATTCTTATTTTCCTGTATCTACTCTCACATACTTGTTACCAGGGTTTGGTAAGTTACTTTTTTTTTTTAACTAATTGTAAGTTAAAAGTTAAAGTTAACAACCTTGAAAATTTAACTTAGTTAAGATACAAGTTAATGTATATTGAAATTAATTGAATTAAAAGTCAAGTTAATAATAAAATGTAATTGAAAAGTTAAAAGTTAAAAATTCATTTTTTTCATGATTTCAGGGTTTCAGTCTTAATAATAACGGAAGTGACAATAAAAAAAAATTTAGATTTTAGAACATATGCAAAATTTTTATCATATTAATTTTTTTTATAATAATATGTTTTGTTTCTATATATACTCGGTTTGGTATACATATTCTATTATTATAATGTCTACACTCTCATTGCGTTTTTGCACAAAATCTCAAACTCTTAATATTAGAACCGAATAAATGCAAACTACAAATGACTATAAGCTATTGCAAGCTGCAAGTCCTATAAGTTAGAACCAGTGATGCAAACTTGTGTCCGCTTGCGAACAATAAAGAGTCTCTACTTGCAGGACATCAACAGCGTCATTCATCAATACGGAACAGACTGGCGTAACACATAATCAATGATGCGAATGTATCTATCATATAATACTTACAGCACGCGATCATGCCACCGAAAGTGCTGATCGCGTGCTGCAAGCCGGCCGGAATTCGTATCTTTGGTTACGTGTGGCTCGTATTGGATTTGACACTTAACTTTAAAAATATTAATAAAAAGTTATTAGTTACTGATAAAATGTAACTAAATAAAGTTAAAAAATTAGGAGTCTAAAACGTAACTAAGTTAAGTTAAAATTAATTAACTTTTTAAAATAATTAGTGAGAAGGCTCTATATGTATAAAATAATACAAAACTAAGAAGGGCAAAGAGCCAAATAAATCTATCGAAAAATATTAAATATATAAAATTTAATAAAACGCTTTAATAATTACAAAGAGACAGACGTTTCGACACCGATCGGGTCATTATCAATGTTACAATTAATAAAGTTAACATAAAAAATGAATGCATTCTTCTTCCATTAAAAATTGATCCTAATAAAAATTATTTACGAATTAATAAAATTATAAAAAATTAATACCAAAAAACAATTACCTTCAATATTAATCTTCATATAAATCGGTATAGAATGAATCATATGTTGAAATAAGTATAAAATAACTTTTTAACTTTTTAACTTAACTTTTAACTTTTTAATTTAGTACTACCCAACCCTGCTTGTTATCAGTATAATAAAACTCCTGGCAAAAACTCCTACAAGAAACGCACGGGTTTAAAAGGCTATTTCTTTCGTATATACTTGTTTCTTATACTTCTGTGTACGTTACATGTATATTTCTCTATGTTTATATCCTGACGACTGCTCTCGCGGCTTTTGAGCACTAGTGTCGATGCAATCGCCACACCAGTATATTAATTGAAAAATCGGTTTCATATACGCTTGAGAAATTACATAAAATCATTCACAAATGCAACACGCGTGATTCCATGTATTTTTTAAGAGAAAGAGGGGGGGGAATTTAAGGGCTCGAATGTATCTATTAATTCTCTCACATCAGAATGTTTTCTGAAGGAATATTATAATAATATTATGATTTATCATGATAAACTTTTTAATCTCATGCGCGCATATCAGTACGATCCGGACCAAGCACTGTGCGGCGCAGCCAACGTTTTATAAACTAGACAGGGCTATACCTTGAGTGGCCTAAGCATTTCAGCTCTATAAAGCTAGTAGGAGCAAACCTGCAGAATTAAATCAAAATTGAAATTTTTAGTATACATTTTGTATTAATTTATACTATCAATAAAAATTGTATCCTATATGCCGTTTTGAAAAAGAAAACGTGGCGCTGCAAGGTTAATATTAAGCTGACAGAACTAATTTATAATAAAGGAAAGAAAAAGAAAAATTATATCAGAAATCAATAGGATGGAATTTGTACTAATTTGTACTACCAGTAACAATTTTATATTATATGTCATTTTTAAGAAAACAATGACACTGCTAGTTTAATATTTAAAAGCAAAGAAAGAATAAGGCAAATAAGAGTCAAAAAACATAAATATGATCTACAAAATCATCGCATATGACACAATATATTTTTCTTCACGCGTGCACGTAATGTGCCCTACACCTTAACGCTTTTGCGTGAGCTGACTGAAGTTTGGAACGTTCTTGGAACGAATTTTTCAAAACGATTTCTCCCATTTCTCCTTTGGCACAGATGTTCCTCTGCATGCAAGAAAACAAATAGAAAACACCCCGACCGAATACACGCGTCGGAAGACACCCTTATGGGTGAAAAACCACCCTCGAAACAACTTAAAAATTTTTCAAAGATCCTAGAATGATTTCTCCCATTTCTCCTTTTGCACAGAGGTCACTCTGCATGCCAGAAAACAAATAGAAAACACCACGATCGAATACATGCGTCGGAAGCCAGCCTTATGGGCGAAAAACCACCCTCGAAACAACTAAAAAATTTCTAAAAGATCGTAGAATGATTTCTGCCATTTTTCCTTTGGCACAGATGTTCCTCTGCATGCCAGAAAACAAATTGAAAACACCCCGATCGAATACATGTTTCGAAAGACACCATTATGGGCGAAAAACAACCCTCGAAATAACTTAATAATTTCTAAAAAATCGTAGAATGATTTCTCCCATTTCTCCTTTTGCACAGAGGTCTCTCTGCATGCCAGACAATAAATAAAAAATACCCCGATCGAATACATGTGTCGGAAGCCACCCTTATGGGCGAAAAACCACCCTCGAAACAACTTAATAAAGTGGTTTTTCTCCCATAAGGGTGCCTTCCGACGTATGTATTCGATCGGGGTGTTTTCTATTTGTTTTCTGGCATGTAGTGGGACCTCTGTGCAAAAGGAGAAATGGGAGAAATTATTCTACGATCTTTTAGAAATTATTAAGTTATTTCGAGGGTGGTTTTTCGTCCATAAGGTTGTCTTCCGATATATGTATTCGATCGGGGTGTTTTCTATTTGTTTTCTGGCATGCAGATGGACCTCTGTGCAAAAGGAGAAACGGGAGAAATCAATCTACGATCGTTTAGAAATTTTTAAGTTGTTTCGAGGGTAGTTTATCGCCCATAAGGGTTGCTTCCGACGCATGTATTCGATCGGGGTAATTTGTATTTATTGTCTGATATTCAGAGGGACCTCTGTGCAAAAGGAGAAATGGGAGAAATCATTCTACGATCTTTTAGAAATTTTTTAGTTGTTTCGAGGGTGGTTTTTCGCCCATAAGGGTGGCTTCCGACGCGTGTATTCGATCGGGGTGTTTTCTATTTGTTTTCTGGCATGCAGAGGAACATCTGTGCCAAAGGAGAAATGGGAGAAATCGTTTTGAAAAATTCGTTCCAAGAACGTTCCAAACTTCAGTCAGCTTTTTGCGTGCGGTAAATAAACAATACCTCAAGCCGTTGAGTTATTTCTCTAATCCCACTCTTCTGCGCAAAAACGTTGCTGTACAGGGCACATTACGACGAGCACTTGTAAAGAAAAATTCTATGTGTAACAGTGGGGGCATATTTGTTTATAGGTCGACACGGACGCGCTTACGCACTCGCTTCGCTCGTGCCGTCGCACAGTGGTCAATTCTCAAGTTCTTGATTTTTTTTTCTGACAAAAATACTTGCGGGAGGTCAAATCTCAACCAAACGGGACAAATTTTTTTTTTAAATACTCGTTATAGATTGCACATTGATGGGTCACTGCCGAAATTTCGAAATCGGACAGCATACGTTCATTAATTACGTTGCGGCACAGCGCACAGTAGGGATCGAGGACAAAATCGTAATAAAATTAATATTCCGGTTGAACCAAAAGGTCGAATGTCATAATTTATTTTTAAATTAAAGCTGATAAAATTCTTAACAGATTCCTCCAGGCCGATTTGGAAAAAAAATGTTTACATCTGATATAAACACATAATATGAACAATTCTATAAACAAACTCGCGATTTTCACAATTTCATTTCTATTTTTTTTATTTTTTCTATGCGACAACACTATTCAAGGGTTTCTGGGGTTGCTGATTACGAATCTGATAACGTATTTTGAAAATTCAAAATGGCGGATGCAATATGGCGGAAGTTTTTTGAAAAATTTAACCATTTCGTTTTAAACTTGTTGCCATCGAACAGAGGCTCGGCAGGCGATTATTATCTTCAACAATGATTTCCTCAACAGGAGGGCCTTCACAGTAGCAACATATTCTTTGCAGCAACAGACAATTCTTTGATTTTTCGACTTTCTATATGTCTGCTACGACTAACTAAAGGATCGGAAGATATCAACATATAATGAAGAACATCTTCGTTTGATGCCGTTCGATTGAACATTCGACTGCATGATAACCGAGCTTGCCGAAAATGTTTGTTATTTGCTTCCTGGCATTCTTCGGAATACCGCCCAATTGGTAACGGAAGTGCCTCTATAATGTCGCTTCCATGTATAAGGATTTTATGTACTGCTGGTGGCATATTGTACCAAGGGTACAATTCGACACACAATCTTGCTGTATCTAAAGCGTAAACTCTGAATGCATTACAATCTACGGCCTTCCCGCTTGTCATAACTTGTAATACATTGTGTAGACGATTAATGAGATTTTCATCTAAAGGTACAATTTCATGATGACGCTTGACGCTTATTTTTAGCGTCAAAACAGATCACATAATACAAATTGACGAATATTAAGCATCAATTTTGATCACGTGATCTGTTTTGACGCTAAAAATAAGCGTCAAGCGTCAGCATGAAATTGTACCTTAATTGTGTGATTTTAGCGACGGATTTAGCATTTTCAAAGAATGCACGTGCCACGTTACCCGTGTTCGTTGTACCCCAGCCTTGCTTAACAACATCAACAGTAATTCTCAATTTTGATGACAGTTCGGTCTGAATCTTTTTTTTTCGTGCAGCTCTTGACTTCTTTTGCTCGTCAGACCTTGCGACACTGGCTTTGTTGTCCATGTTATATGCAATGTGGATTAAATATTCCAAACAACGAATCCACGCATGCAGTGTTGACAATCCGAACTTGTAGGACTCTGTATCAGGTGAGAGAGTAAGTACGTGTTTTAGGTCATTTACCAGTGATGGTCCAACATGACAAATATTGCAACGCGAAGATGCTCTTTCTCCTGTCAGGATATTACAAACTTTGCCATCGATCATCGTGCATTCGAAGTCAAAGCTGACCGTGAATGTTGTATCACCAATATTAATGCTATGTGTTTGTAATTTATCCAAACGCGAGTTATAGTGGTTGTAAATCCTCTTAACGACATCTTTCGTCTCCTTGATAAATTCAAAAAACAACGGACGGCAGTAAAGAACTGATGAAGGCGTTTTGTTTTCCCAAATAATGTCGTCAGCATCGTTTACCAAACGTAATGGAGCAATGGATGCTATAAATACGGTTTTGTCCGAATGCTTCAGTTCATCATCCGAATTCTGGTTAGGACCGCCTGAATCAACAAAAAAACGCGTGTTTTCAGAACCTGACCACTTCTGTCGAGTCGTTTGTTGGCCGGATGCGCCATCCATTCCCCATTTTCCATATAATTTCAATTGAGAATTTTGCAATTTTTCCACGTCCTCTTTACTTAAACCTCTCACTATCTTTACCGTTGTGTGGTATAGTAATGAAATTATATCAACTTTCGCACCATATTACGTTACTTCCACATTTTCTGGGTAACAACTAGCTTTGAAAGCCATGAGTTTGAGGTAAGAAGGGTACATTTTATCGCCATGAATTTGTTTGTTGTGGTATCTGAGTTTCTCATATTTTCGTTTGGTAAGCTTTAAGTCCATGTACATAGCCAATACCTTAGCTATGCACACTGCTTGGTCGTCATAATGATCATTAACATCATCACCATGATGATGATCATCATCATCATCATCATCATCATCACGATAACCATCATCGCCATCGCCATCATCAGCATCAACATCATCATTATAATCAACGCCTTCCTGATCATTATCGTCAATATCGTCATGAGTAATGGATCCATCGTCATCATTAGCATCACATTGGTTATTTTTAATTTTAAGAGCCATCAATAACTCTTCTTTGCTACAATTTGAAGCAATTTCGTTAACTCGTCTTCGCTTTGTT
>NW_017280298.1:8889-15276 GCF_001594065.2 Cyphomyrmex costatus
GGCGTTAATGACGTAGCTAACAAAATGATGCATATGAAATACACACTTATGGTTTATGACAGGCATTTGGTATAAGCGACACGAAATATTAAGCTATCTTATGTATAAAACGAAAATCAATTTCTCTAACGGGAGTGAAATTCAGAGCTGCGGCAATCGCGAATCGCAACTAACGGCAGCAAAAGAGTAACTACACGGAGAGAAAAATTTTCAAAATACGTTATCAGATTCGTAATCAGCAACCCCAGAAACCCTTGAATAGTGTTGTCGCATAGAAAAAATAAAAAAAATAGAAATCAAATTGTGAAAATCGCGAGTTTGTTTATAGAATTGTTCATATTATGTGTTTATATCAGATGTAAACATTTTTTTTCCAAATCGGCCTGGAGGAATCTGTTAAGAATTTTATCAGCTTTAATTTAAAAATAAATTATGACATTCGACCTTTTGGTTCAACCGGAATATTAATTTTATTACGATTTTGTCCTCGATCCCTACTGTGCGCTGTGCCGCAACGTAATTAATGAACGTATGCCGTCCGATTTCGAAATTTCGGCAGTGACCCATCAATGTGCAATCTATAACGAGTATTTTAAAAAAAAATTTGTCCCGTTTGGTTGAGATTTGACCTCCCGCAAGTATTTTTGTCAGAAAAAAAATCAAGAACTTGAGAATTGACCACTGTGCGTCGTCGCGCCCGTTCCCACAATAAACAACATTCCCCTACGGTTACACAATATACTATTTTATCACGCGTACACGCGGGGGCTACATCGTACCTCCTCCACTTTCTTCTGTTAGAGAGAGAACGAAAAATCTAATTGTGTTTCCTCCTTTTCGCACGCGCCAGCCATCGATATCCTTGACTGGCATATGGCAATGTTCGGTCCTATACTATGTCTATGATGTAGGTAGATAAACACTGTATACAAATAATTCCACAATTTGAGCAATATTGACCGTATAGGATAATTGTCCCTATTAGTGTCTTTTAGCTAAATTGCTCATTTCTGAATTAATTATTAAGGGTCGACAGGAGTGACAGACATATTTTTGTTATGCCTTTTTACAAAAAAATAGCTCTGTACGAGCCTTCAGGAGACTTTTCTGATTACGAATATCACAATCAAAACACGATTCATGTTATATTTTAGCCATAATTTGGGAATAAAGGTAACATTTATGAGTGCAGATCAGTGCAGATCTAGATCAGTTATGCTCATTTTTCTTTTCAAAGAAATAAAATTTCCTTATGAAACCTGTTGGGATTTCATTGTTATATTGCTGGGAAGGCTCGTACAGAGTTAGATTTGCAAATTAATTCTTGACAATTTTTATTAAAATAAGATCATGTATACATACACCTCTCAACTGCACCATAATATACATCGAGTGAGATAACAGAACAAATTTTTATTATGCCTTTTTTACAAAAAAATAGCTCTGTACGAGCCTTCAGGAGCCTTTCCTGATTACGAATATCGCAATTAAAACGTGATCCATCCAGTATTTTAGTCATAATTTGGGAATAAAAAATTCATCTTCGACTAGAGGTCTCTGGGTCACTCCTGTCGATCCTTAAATACTGTAGCTTTCATTTTATCTACTTAAAATCATTATCGGAATTTCAAATATTTCTTTTTCTTATAAGATTTTTTTAATGTAAAACATATTAATATTTCATAACGTTTTTAATAAAAATAAAAACAGTGTTTTTGTCCCTATTTGTGTGCCCCTTGAAGGAGCGATATGCCTATATTAATAGATGCATCCAGAAGCACATCCGCTCATTGAGCGCTCATTGAGCTGATTCATCTGATTGGTCTATATTTTAGAATCTAACAGAATATGCCAATCAGATGAAAGAGTTTATTGAGCGCTCAGTGAGTGGTTGTGCTTCTGAATGCACCTAATGTGTCCCCAATTTGTGTGTTTGTCCGCATTTGTGTGCTTCCAATTACTGTGCGTGTCTGCATTTTGTCTCCGATTAGTGTGCCCGCCATTAATAGGTCTGTCTTGATGGTTAATAAGATAGTTAACAAGATAAAGGAAGCAATAAATTTTTTTATAAATTACTTCATAATATATTATACTCGAACATAAAAATATATTATATTCAATATATGTATAGATAATCTGTAAGATAGTTAACAAGATAAAGGGGAAGCAATAAATTTATAAATTACTACGTAATATATTATACTCGAACATAAAAATATATTATATTCAATATATAGATAATCTGTATCTAATATACAACGTGTACTATTGTAACGATGCATCCCGGATTGCATCGTTCCCGGCAGCCGATCCAGCCGGATGCCGCTGCGCTGGTACAGATCAGTGCAGCGATGAGGGCGCGGTGCGCCCGCATATATTTTTAATCATTTTCCACAAGTTTTCGGCCGTCGACAGTAGTTATCGGTATCGCCGCTCCGACCGAACGCGTCCGAAGATCGCAGAACGATCTGCGCTTCGCGCTACACGCCGCTACGACCGAACACGACCGAATATCGCCGATCGACGATCCCCTCCGCAGGGATTACCGACCGCCGAGCGATACCGAAAAAGACCGTAATAAAACGAGCGGGAGCAATAATTAATATATAACGCGTAATTATTGCTCCGAGAGACCTATTCGGTTCCGATCCTCGATCCGTCCAGAACTCCGCAATACACAGCCAGTGAAACGACGCGAAAAGGGGGTCAAGTGTTCTTGGTCTCCGTTAAGCGTTCTTGACAGTCGATCACCAGCTATCCTGATCCGCTAGCGTTACGACGAGAAAAGGGGGCAAAGTGATATTTGCCTCCGTCAAGAGTTCTCGACAGTCGTATGCCAGTATCCTTCGTGTCCACCGGCAACCGACGAGAAAAAGGGGTAAAGCGTTCTTTACCTCCGTCAAGCGTTCTTGACAGTCGACCGCCCGTGCGACCGCTATATCCTATCCTAGAACTAGCGCACCGACGAGAAAAAGGGGTAAAGTGTTCTTTACCTCCGTCAAGCGTTCTTGGCAGTCGGTCGCTAGTGTATCCGTTCCTTTTACATTCCCGCGAAGCGTCCCTCATTGCGTAGAGGGAACGCCCATCGTGTCATCCGCGTCGCGATTAATTGCCGCCGCTGGCGTATACCCCGCGTACACAAGATATTCGTATCACCGACCGCGCTCCGCGATTTCCGCGTCCGTCTTGGGATTTAAAGATCCCCACGTGCTTTTTCCGTACTCGCGCCGTAATATATATACACCGCTGTTTCTTTCGTTTCGCGCCGTCATTGATACTCCTGTTTTTCTGTCCGCGTCTTTCGTTTCTTGTATACGTCCCGTCTGCCGTCTCGCCGATACATACACACACCTCTGTACGATACATACATACATTTTGTAAATTACACAGCACACGCACACACCTCGTATATCACACGACAACTACACGCACAACTACATACACAATTGTACATACAAATGTTCAAACATACACATAATAAACGTCTTGTATCTGGTATTTTATATCTCGCCTACGTTATTTCTGCATTCTCTCTTCCCGTGCGAACCTCTTTTTGCGACTAGTGAAATTTGCGACGAGCTGATCCGCGCGAGAGTTAGGTTGTTTCACTATATTATATTTAAAAACAAAAATTACATTTGTAAATGACTTCATATTAGATTTTAAAAAATTTATACTTAAAAACAAAAATCACATTTTGTAAATGACTTTATACTAGATTAAAAAAAAAAATATAAAATAAAAATAATATTTTTATTCAGAATTTTTCCTTGAATTAGTTTCTTCTTTTTGTTTCTTTGGCTACTTCTTTAAATGCTTCTTCTTTTCTGCTTCTTTTTTCTTAATTCCATCTTTTCAATTTTCATTTTTTAAAAGTTCTTTTTCTTCTTCAATTTTCCTCTTTTTTCCTTCTTGGTCTCTATACTACTTCAGACCTTCTTTAGACGACAGTACGGATGGTACTTTTACCTTGGGTGCTCTCTTCTTCTTCGTAGTACTTTCTTTTGATCAGAATATAAATTCCTTCAATTGCGAAGATACTTTCGAATCCAAGTTTTATGAAACAGTATCTTGAGCTGCTTTATTACTTTGATTAAAATTTTTTATTTAATCACAATATTTTCTACTAGTATCTTTTACTATTTGACGTTCTAAATCTTTACTTGTATTTGTACTATTACTCATATTAATGTTAGGACTTTGATTTTCATCTTGAATCTTCTTATTAGTATTAGAGTTATTTGAATCATCAATAAGTGAATCAATAAGATTTTGCGATAACTGTGAAAACTCATTAGCCTCATAAAAATTACTTCTTGATTATTACTATTTTGCAAGACTATCTGCAAGAAAACTTTAATATTAGTAAATAATACTCAGGGAATGGAAAGTTACTTTTTAAAAATAACTAGTTACAGTTACTCGTTATCGAGTAAAAAATGTAACTAGTTACAGTTACAGTTATCGCTTTTTAAAAGTAACTCGTTACAGTTACCGTTACTTGAAAAATAACTTTTCGTTACTTTTCCGTTACTTTTTTAAAATCAATTTAAAAATGTACTTTTGCATTTTTTTTTTTATATGTAATACTGACAAATATATAGTTTTATTTAAAAAAAAAAAAAACAATGTAGAATGGCTCAAATAATAAATTAAATAAAAGTAAAATGAGAAGGGTTACGAGCCAAAAATGAAACAGTTTATTTCCGATAAGAACGACGATGACAATGTAATTAAATGTATAAATATATATTAGAACAATACATAGATAAAACAAGATAAAAACAAACGACGTTTCGACACTTATTGTCATCGTCTTTTAAACTGTTTCGCTTTTGGGTTCATAGCCCTACTCATTTTACTATTATTTAATTTATTTTTTAATTTTTTTTAAACACAATTTTGTAATTCTAAAACCTGTAAAATATGCAGCAAATTGAAATATTTGTATGTCCTATGTATTACATAGAAGATAGAAGTGTAAAATAATTACTGAATCATAACGGCCGAATGTCTAAGGGCTTTCAAGTCTTATTGATAAGCGCTATAAATAGCATGTATCCAATCGAACCGTGTTCAATCGTGTGCAAAGTAACGACAAAAGTAACTGTAAATTTCGTTACCGTTACCCAAAAAATGTAACTCGTTACCGTTACAGTTACCAAAAAAAGAAAGTAACGCAGTTACCAGTAAAGTTACCAAAAAAGTAACTTGTAACTGTAACTTCGTTACAAGTAACGAGTTACTTCCATTCCCTGAATACTCCATAACACGTTTTATTATATTATTTGTTAACTATTATAAATTATGAAATAGGTTTATGATATAAGTATTATAGGATAAAAAATAGGTTTATAGGTTTATATAACAAATAAAATTCAATCAGAAATATTACTAGCACTAACAATAAGATACAACTCCGATCGAACACTCTGTTCTTTTTGTTTTAAGTTACCCATTTTTCAATATTTTTTGTTCCATTGGATTTAAATAAAAACTCATTTATTGATAAAATAATATAATATCTTAAATTCGAATTGAAGTTATTCATTTTATATATTAATGGAATTGTTTTAATACTTTTTTGAATGTAAATATCTTTTGTTTATTTAAAAAAGTATTAAATAAAAAATAAATAAAATATTACAAGAGAATAAATATAATTTAAAAATATTATTATGTGGTATACATATGAAATTACTTAATATATAAAGTAAATAAACAACACAATACCTCAAGAGCTAAAATTTATTCTTTATTATATAATATATACTTAGAAAAAAATACTGTTGATTCATTTAAAATCTATGTCACAGGCTGTCACTAACATAAGTAATTAATTCATGTATATTTTTAATGAAACAAAGACCTTCATTGTTACAACAAAAAAATAAAAGCCTTTGTGTTAATAAAAATATACATTAATAATAAATTAATTACTTATGTTAGTAACAATGATATATAGATTTTAATTAAAACCGCGTCAGAACGCGGTTGACGTCACATCTTGATAAACGGAACGGTTTTGGACAAAAAGTTGTCCGGACGTTCATTCGGAACGCACCCTTGCACTTACACGCAATTAGTGTAGTGCAAGGTTACACTAGGTAAACCCGGTATATACGCCGCGTCAGGAAATACGCCGCAGAAGTCAGAAAAAATAGAAGGAGTAGGGATAATTTTCCGTCAATTACTTTGTTACATGCCTTTATGGTATATTAGTATTATGTTATGATTTCAATTCTTTACTGTTAATATTAATGAAATTATTGCGAGTTAAATCGATTTTTTACTGTAATAAGTAGTGCCATCATAATTTATAATCTACATAAAATGATTATTATAGAGCGTGTAAAAGACTTAGTGGTTATTTTTCAATACATATGT
>NW_017280298.1:15857-18402 GCF_001594065.2 Cyphomyrmex costatus
ATACATTGCATTAATGCATAAATGTTGATAAATCTTAAACGTTTAAAGATTAATTTCAAAGATTTGAAGCTATTTAAAAAAATTGTATTAAGTCCTATTTGTATTCCAATTTTCATTCTGAACAATAAAAATTGTCATATTAATATATTATTATTAATATAAACAATGCAAGTTACGTCGTCATTTTACATCTTATTTATGGATTAATTATTTGTGATTTTCTTATGAATTATATACGAGTGGCCATATTATCCCCCTATGGGATAAATGGCAAAAATGCAGGGGTTTGAAGAAGTTACTTTTTAATATGGAAAATAAATTATTTTGGATTTCTAATATTTTTTTTACAGTAGTAGATGATACAAAGTTTTTATTTGTATAATTAATTTGCTTTAGACATAGTAAATAATAATTGATAAATTAAGTTTTCGATAGGTGCGGCGTAGATTCCGGGTTTACCCTAGTGTATCCCAAGAGAAAACGCTATTAATATATATTCTACTTTTCTAAATGAGTCTCTAAAACGTCTGTTAAGCTGCACCCACCACCATCGAAAATCAAGTTCGCAATAGGTCAAAAATTTAGTGCTTTTTAGGTGCTAATTTAGTACTCTATTGCCGAATTTAGTGCTCCACCCGTTTAGCGGGAATTAAAAAAAAAAGGGGGGGGGTCCAGCTTGCCGTTAAGCTGGACCCCCCCATAATAGAAACTTAAAGGAAATAAAAAATAACCACACAGGGATTTTAGTGCTAATTTAGTGCTCCAAAATAAACGAAAAAAATATCAAAATGTATCGAAATATACTTAAAAAACGTTATTCTAATGCACCAACGTCTACAGAAAACTCCATCACCGGTATCTATACTACAATCGTCAATGAATTTAAAGCTCACAAGTTGATGGTCCGAAAATAATCCACAGACATTGTGATACAAAAAAAAGTACATATCCGAATTTAGTGCTCGCTCTAAATAATTATAAACAATTAATTAATAGCGAAAAAGCGCGCGCGGCGCACGAAAATGCCTCGTCAGATCGTCATACAATTTGGTGCTCGCAAGTTATTGGTCCTAGGATATTCCGTAGACATTGTAGTACCAGAAAAAACACATATTCGAATTTGGTGCTCGCTCTAAATAATTATAAACAATTAATTAATAGCGAAAAAGCGCGCGCGGCGTACTAATATGCCTCGTCAGATCGTCATACAATTTGGTGCTCGCAAGTTATTGGTCCTAGGATATTCCTTAGACATTGTAGTACCAGAAAAAACACATATTCGAATTTGGTGCTCGCTCTAAATAATTATAAACAATTAATTAATAGCGAAAAAGCGCGCGCGGCGCACGAAAATGCCTCGTCAGATCGTCATACAATTTGGTGCTCGCAAGTTATTGGTCCTAGGATATTCCTTAGACATTGTAGTACCAGAAAAAACACATATTCGAATTTGGTGCTCGCTCTAAATAATTATAAACAATTAATTAATAGCGAAAAAGCGCGCGCGGCGTACTAATATGCCTCGTCAGATCGTCATACAATTTGGTGCTCGCAAGTTATTGGTCCTAGGATATTCCTTAGACATTGTAGTACCAGAAAAAACACATATTCGAATTTGGTGCTCGCTCTAAATAATTATAAACAATTAATTAATAGCGAAAAAGCGCGCGCGGCGTACTAATATGCCTCGTCAGATCGTCATACAATTTGGTGCTCGCAAGTTATTGGTCCTAGGATATTCCTTAGACATTGTAGTACCAGAAAAAACACATATTCGAATTTGGTGCTCGCTCTAAATAATTATAAACAATTAATTAATAGCGAAAAAGCGCGCGCGGCGTACTAATATGCCTCGTCAGATCGTCATACAATTTGGTGCTCGCAAGTTATTGGTCCTAGGATATTCCTTAGACATTGTAGTACCAGAAAAAACACATATTCGAATTTGGTGCTCGCTCTAAATAATTATAAACAATTAATTAATAGCGAAAAAGCGCGCGCGGCGCACGAAAATGCCTCGTCAGATCGTCATACAATTTGGTGCTCGCAAGTTATTGGTCCTAGGATATTCCTTAGACATTGTAGTACCAGAAAAAACACATATTCGAATTTGGTGCTCGCTCTAAATAATTATAAACAATTAATTAATAGCGAAAAAGCGCGCGCCGCGCACAATAATGCCTCGTTAGATCGTCATAAAATTTGGTGCTCGCAATATTTTGGTACTAAAACGTTCCTTGGACATCCTACAGTATCAAAATATATGCGAATATATGTATATGTGAATTTAGTGTTTATTGAAAATAACATAGAGCAAGCACAAAATTCGAATATGTGTTTTTTCTGGTACTACAATGTCTAAGGGATATCCTAGGACCAATAACATGCGAGCACCAAATTGTATGACGATCTGACGAGGCATATTAGTACGCCGCGCGCGCTTTTTCGCTATTAATTAATTGTTTATAATTATTTAGAGCGAGCACCAAATTCGAATATGTGTTTTTTCTGGTACTACAATGTCTAAGGAATATCCTAGGACCAA
>NW_017280298.1:19032-26951 GCF_001594065.2 Cyphomyrmex costatus
GTGACCCCCTTTTGTTAGTTTATGATTGGCAACCTCGCAAAAATTCAAAAACATGTATTTTTAAACTTATTTTCACCCTGAATTTTTTCAGAATTTTTTGAACCCGGCATCATGCCTAAAAAAATTAAAACTCGCCTAAAAAGGCAAAAAATCGCCATAAAATATATATCAAGTAGCCATAAAGCCCTAAAAGGCTCATAAGATAGCGTGCAGAATTCGCCATTAGTTTCGTTTAGTTTAGATATTTAGCGAAAATTATCAAGCCTGCTGAATTATTATCCAAATTATTCGATGCCCAGAAAATTGCACCAGTCATCAATGAGGATAGCGACGACGATTAATAATATATACATGAACATATATAAATATATTATGTTGATCAAAATAAAGAAATTCCAAAAAGCATTTATAACCTTTAAATATTTCAAAATAGTTCCAATATGAAAAAAAGCATATGGCTAAAATTTTCAGAAAAAAATTCGGTTATGGGATGAAATTGTCGTACGATATTTTTTCTGCCTTAAGGGGTTATACTACCTTGGCGTGCTGAAAAATGAATCGTTTTTTGGGAATTTTTTTCTCGGTTACTAACGAATGGATTTAAATGAAATTTTGAGGCATGATTAAACATACATTGAAGTGCACACACAAATTTTTTTGTCAATTTATTTTACAAAATGGCGCCGTGGCACTATCATAGTCAAAATTGTGTTTTTTTCGTAACGGCAAACGGCGTTGTCTGTTTTAGCACTTCTATGGCACCTAGAACAAAAATCCAAAATTTTTCTTAAAATATGTTACTTCTACTTTGGAAGTACACATGATTTTGTTGTTTTATTGAAAATTCGCAAATTGGCATCAATTTTTTGTGACGTCATCACCTTCTAGTAATGTCAAATAGAATATTTTCATGTATATCCACTTTTTGCATCGTTTCCATCGTTGCACGCTCCAAAATCGAAATTAGTGACACCAGAATCTGCCTTGGGTGAATTAAATGTCCTCTTGTTTTCAGTTTTATAAGTTGATGCGTTTCAGGAATGGTTTCTTCTGGGTGTAACACTAAAGATTTAATGCAAGATTCACATGTAAGTTGTCGTTTAGGTGGTCCGAATTTCGCAAACCTTCGTCGGGCTTGTCTAGCTATATACCCAGCTAAATAAGCCAACACATAATCAGACGTACTTTCGACATGATAATCATGAGTTTCCATTATATCTTTAACAGCAATATCAACATTTTCCCCTCTATCTAAAATTGTGTCCAGCTGATCGATCCATTGGTTTTCGCGTTCTTTATCGTCAGAAATATCTCTGATACTAAGGAGGACTTTGATAAGCTCGGAACCTGAAACGTTGCTACCCTTAAGAAGCGTTACTAACGAGTAGGTGAAAACTAATTTGTACATCTGCATAAAGAGCACTGAATCAGGGTGGTCATTTGCCCCACAGCATTCTCTCATCAGGCCAAAAAAGCGCTGAAATAATAAATAACAATGACATTATACATTTCAAACAGAGATTGTGTGAAATGTGGTAGTAAAACGAAATATAATACACACGTAAAAGAATTTTTTTAAAAGACTTTAATTTAAAATTAAATTACATTTTAATGTAGATTTCAATTTAATTTTCAAAATCATTCAACAATCGTTTTCTTGATAATTGAAATAAAAACATAAATACATTTTCATAATTTCAAGTACATACATTCTATATGTATGTTCTATTCGAAGAATATTTTATTAGATTTTTTCTTCAACGCAGAACTTTAATGCGTAAAGATTCGTTATTAATGATTTTTTCAGATATTAAGTAATTTTTTTTAAGCAGTAGTAAAACTGTCTTTAATGAAAAGAATATTGCTTTTTTTGACACTAATAGTGAAAGTCATAAATGTTTTATACCAGAATATGTTTATCATCGATGGTGAAATTCCTGCATATATATTCTATGCAAAGAATATTTTATTACATTTATTCTTCCATAGTCATACGATAAAGAATTTTGTTGATTACATAATGGGAACTATTATAAAATGTGTCAAAAAATCATCTACAAGGAATTTGTTTAACAAAATTCTTTATTGTGTCACTATCAAAGAAGAAATTAATGTAATATTGTATAGAACCTATATGTACGAATCACTATCGATGATAGAAATATTCTAGATATAAAACATTAATCGCTGAATTTCACTATCGGTGGCAAAAACTTTATATCCCTTCCATTAAGGAAAGTTATACTATTGCTTAAAAAAAGTGACTCCGTACCTGAAACAAATCATTAATAAGGAATCTTTACGTATTAAAGTTCTTCGATGAAGGAAAAATGTAATAAAATATTGTTCGTATACAACACATGTATAGGAATGTTACTATCGAAAACGAAAGTGTTTGATGTCTTTCAGTGATGAAATAGTATCGATACAAGTGCGAAAACGTTTTGTTATGCGAATGTAAGGGTTGCAGAAAAAAATGTTTTCCACATGTATCGAACGATATTCTCCTAACGCGTGTGAAAAAAGGAAACATATTCCCGCACGCATTTGGGTGCGCAAAATATCTATTTTACGCACTAGTTCGGAAAATTTTATTACTGGCACTGAAAAACCGTTTTATTTTCAGGTCTAAAATAAATCAGTGATAAGGAATGTTGACACAACAAACTTCTTGTTCATGAAAAATTGGCACATTTCATTATATTACGAATACTGCTAATACACTCACCTCTAAGTTGTCTTGATTTAGACGAGCGGTCATTAAGTAATGAAAGTTACATTCATCTGTTAAAAATGTACAGATTTGTAGTGCTGTCCGTAGCGTAATTTTTAATCCATAACATGTTGTATTTGGCATAAAATCAAAACCTCGCTCTTTGGCTTCGATTTCCCACTTTTGAAGAAATGTTAAAAAATCCTCAATGTGCTATCAAGAAATAAAAATGACATTATTACATGTATTGTCAACGTCACATACATACTCATACAAGTCTTTTAAGCAATGTTCTTACCTTCCACATTGTATTGTTTGGTTTGAGTGCTTCACAAGGAGTTTGACTGTTCATGGCTGTAATCAATGCTTTTACTTTTAAGCATAATGCTATTGATCCTTGACAGTCTGCCAGATTGGGATGATCATTACGAAACAATTCCATGAAAGGTCCCACTCCGAAAAACTGAAACAAGTTTGCTGATTAGTTTACACCTTCTGCTGCAATTTACAATTAATATATAGGAGAATAGGGTTATCATATTCACTGTTGAAAATGTTTGACAAGTTCTACGGTTATTATGGTAACTGAATAATTCTAAAATACCGAAATTAATTTTATCGGTATAAAGTTTGCTATCAAGCAATATTGATTTTAACAAAATAACGAACTTTATATTATATGCAACATGGCTTATTAATAGACGTTCGCTATTTCCCTCTGCTTTTCTATTTGTTATTATGACCAGATCGAAAATGTGTCAGTATACATACTTGGAAGGCTAGGGCGACATTCATTTTCTCGTAACACTCCGGTTTTATGTGTTTTTCTGATAATTTATAATTTGCCTTTAAGGTGTAGGCTCTCGGATTTTCTAATTTTAATAGAGCATACCAATGTTTCAGTCGTACTGTGCCATCACGTGTCTTGAAGGAAGAAAAAGAACGCATTTAATATCGTCCATTGGGCATAATTCAAGGAGGTCCATTTCAAACTATTTTGAGGAACAAAATTTGAATTGAAGTGTATTGAAATGTTTTGAAATTTTGAATCCTTTTCAATCCATTTTCGTTAACTGGCGATGTATGGAATAAATGCAGGCTTATTGTGTTCCTGCAACACGGGCGAACCTCCTTAAATCGAAGTACAGTTTTATTATTGAATTACTTTATTTGTTGATGACAAACTACATATCAATACTAACCCAAATACTTTCACACGTGCTATGCTTGGAAAAGAAATTCCGTAAGCATTTTATTAAATGCGGGAAGTCCGAAACAAACCATAAACGTCGTTCTGCGGTTACGAGATGTGAAACACTTACTTCTTCTTCTGACACACCAAATTTTTCCCACACGTTACGGTTCCATGATGCGCCATCTGATGATACAACATCGATTTTAAACCCAGCATTTTCAACGAGAATGATACATTCTGTCACAAGTCTGTTTAAAATCGCTCCAGATGCGCTTCCTAGGTTCAGGAAACAACCCAGGGCTTGCACCCATTTACCCTTGAAGGGCTGGAACATAAACACCAGCGCATGATCTCCTCTTTTCTTTTTTTTATTATTCTCAGTAAACTGCCCTAAATTCGTAAAGCCGTTCACTTTTAGGTTTCTTGGATTAAATGCAACGGCCTTAGACAATTTCATTTCATCTAGAAGTTAGGCACCTGTCACAAATAAATTATAACAAATTAAAATAAATACAGTTAAGTAATGCAGTAAAATAATTGAAATATTTAATGTGGAATATTGCTATCGTAATTGAAAAGTCCTCTGATGCATAATTTATTATTACCGCGTACATCTGACAGCTCCATTTTCAAAATTTTTTCTTGTAGTAATCGAAATGTGCTCTCTTGGAATCCATAGCAACCCTTAATACTTTTCATATAATTATTTAACGTGTCTGGACTTGGTAGAGCCATTAGATTGTGTCTTCGTAAATGATTATATACTTTCTTGCTTTTTATACGGAGTAGGAGACATTCGTAGATCTAATCAGTTGTGTACCGAACACCATGTTTTCCATTTGCCTGTGCCGCTTCAAAGCACGTCTTGATACACAAACGCTGATTTAATGGCAGTTTCATCATCGCAATTTCGATAGCTTGCATATCTGCTTTAGCACATTGCATTTTTAAATTTTTTATCTCCTCTTTCAGTTTTCTAACCTCCATTTCATAGAAGCAGAGAAATAAATTATGGAGTAAAAAATACAATAATGTTGTAAAATTATGTGGAATTCCATGTAGGAATTTTCAGTAGGATTGTGACAATATTGCAGGAAATTACCTTTTCGATAAGTCTTGACTTTTTTCGTGAAATGTTTTTACATTTACCGCTGAGGTTTTTATGTTTCACCTTCCATCTGTCAAGTACGGTCGGCTTATTCAGTCTTCTTAAAATAAATGATTTTCTGTATCTGGCACAAGGAATGCATCTTTTTCGCCGTGCTCCAATTACCGATCTGTCTTTTATAATGTAACCTTCACACGTGTTTGAACTACAATATTTATAATACATTTTAATTAATTAAGAATTGATAAATAATTATAAATTGTAATATAATAATTAATGAAATGCCTTCGTCGGTACTAAATACTATAACAGAATTGGCTTTCGTTAAAGTTATTCGATACTGATTTAATATTTACATATTCGTATGAGAAGCTTTTTTTCGCTGAGGAATATAGGAGGATAAAAGTTTCTCGATACGTATATAAATATAAAATCAGCAACGAATAACTTTAACGAAAGCCAAGTCTGTTCTATTGAGTAGTACGAATTAAGAAATTTTATTAATTCTTTGTTCGACAATAGTTGAACAATATTTATTTAATTCAACTCCTCAAGATATTAATATTTCGTATCGATGAATAAATTGTATTAATTATGTGCTTGAGGACAGTTCAATGACTTTACACTATTTCAGGTTTTCAAACTTTTTGAATTCTTCATTTCATTACTTTTGCTTAAAAGGAGACATTTGTGGAATATTTAAAGATGTCTCTGAGGAATATAGAAAGAAAACAGTTTCTTATCCTAATATAGATATCAAATCAGTAACGAATAATTACTGAGAGCCAATTTGTTCTGATATTTAGTACCGATCAAGAAATTTTTTTAATTTAATATTTTAAGTAATTTTTAATTTCTATACAGCACTAAAATAAAATGGATCCAAATCATACGTATACGTACTATAGTGACTGAAATAAAATTTTGAATCCGTAGAGAACAAGTGATAGGGTAGTATTTCTCTTTTTTTTTTTAATTTAATAAATGTAATTCATTCACGTGTGTAATTTTTGGTTTCAAGTATTTTTATCAGTTTTAAATTATTAACATCGATTGGAATATTCAAAATACCTGTTCTTTGTTCCAATTTCCATACATTTACAAACATCTCGTAATCTCCATAATAGATTTATATCTTGAAAAGTTTCTATTTTTCCACCCAAAGCATCGATCTCTCTCTCTCCAATATTAACCTGAAATTATAAAGTGTATGTGAAAATGACTGTATAAACATTTTTCGTTAACTTATCCTACACAAATAAATTAATAATTATGAATTTATATTATTACTTACAATTGCTCTCATGTCATTCTTGTTAATATTAACACGTTTAGCACATATTGCTCGAGACTTCTCACCATCCTCATATAAGGTTAGCATTACCCACGTACTAGCAATAATTGAGTGCCACACTCCGCAAAGAGGAGACCCATTTTCTAGTTCCTTCTAAATAACGATCCAGGTATCACTTTCCAAATGGGATTCGTTTGAATTATTTGATTGTGGCCTTTTGCATTCTTGTATTTGGTATGATGTGTTTGAGTTTTCCGATTCTGGTTTATTGTCATATACTCCAAGTGACTCGACGGAGTTTTCAGAGGCAGTCTTCTTGTCAATATTATTAGATGAAAAATGTACAGTGAGTTTCAAAACATGGTAGTAGGACAGTTTTTCTTCTGTTTTTTTCGAAACAGGAGGAGGAAAAATACATGGAACAGCGTTTTTACGTAAGTGTTTCCTATTTGGAATAGTTACTATTGGGCCGCTAATCACATGGAATACATCTTCCTTGATGACATCTTCATTTTTAAAGTGTAATTCACAAATGTAGGAGTCCTTGGTAAATTCTTTGGTGCCTTTGTCTGATATTCCATTCTTCTTCCAAGTGTCAAACATTTCGTCCTGTAAATTACAAAGACCATTAATTATGTGTTAATACATTAGTTTCAGTTTTACTGCAACTTTTAATCAAGCCACATTTCATTTCAATTATTATTGTTAATTACTAGTAATTCATTTTAAATTATTTTAATTCTTACCGTAAATGGTCGGAACCGGCTTATTTTTTCTCCTGCTGCATTTTTCCCGTTCCGAGTCGTGCAGTCTCGAATCCAGCAAGACATCTTGACGACAACAGCAGAATTGAATTCACTGATTTCACTTGTATAATTGTCCGAGCGTCAGTATATATTTTGGGTAATTATACAGAATCACTCAAGCAGCTTAAAAATCGATCAAATTAGGCTTATTCGACGCGTTTTTGCATGAAACGAAAGAATCTGGCAGAAAAAAGTGTCGCTCTGCCCTACGAACCGAGATATTTAGCGTTAAAGTTGACGACTATTCAAGTTAGGAAATCTGTCTTACCGACTACATGTAGTGCTACGAGTATGCCTTCTTCATGCTCTCAGATCTCGTGCGCATGCGCTTGGTATGGTTTGAGTCCAATAGAATGCATGATATTTGAAATTAACACTGCCAAACAAATATAATATATTGTTGTCAGACGCGAAATTCTACAGCTTTCCTTGTTCAGAAACGTTGAACTTTCCACGCGAAGTAACTTCCCCCCCTCCTGCACAGGGGCACACTAGTGACCCTCTAATAAGAGTCTGGACACGTGAAGTCCGCCATTATTCGTCGAAATTGTGCGAGAGAGAAAAAATCATGCTATCTCATTCTAGTGGCGCTGTAAGTTGTAGCTGATTGTAGCTCTACAAACTTCATAGTTTCTGTTTCTGTTTCGTCTCGCCTCATGCATCGTATCATTTTTAAGATCAGGACCATTAATATTCGAAGAAGAAGAAGAATCATTATGATTAATATTATTATATATATTATTATATTATATTATTATATTATATATTATTATTATATTATATTATTATATTATTATTATTAT